>NC_133658.1:73381471-73641655 GCF_037893015.1 Macrotis lagotis | reverse complement strand
ACCCTTACCTGCAGATACTCAGTCACTGATTGCTAAAATCCCAAGATATCTTGTGGGTTACAATCTAAATTTATTATTTTTTATGAACCATGCCTTAAAGGCAAATCATCTGGCTCTCATTCTTGTTGATTTACCATCAATAGGTTCCATGCCAAGCTTCATTTAGCCATCGTTTGGACTCAGCTGGATCTGAGTAGGTGTAAATAGCCATTTTTTTCTCTTTTAGCCAGGCACTGAGGGTCTTTCCAGTTTCATCCATCCATCCATCCATCCCTCCATCCATCCCTCCATCCATCCATTCATCCACCCATCTATGTATCTATTTATTTATTTTTGGCATAGGAAACCAATGTTCTTTGCCTCATTTCCTCTAAACTATCCTCAATTACTGAATCAAGGTTGCCTAAGACAAACTGAGACCTTAAAAAGACCTTAGCTTAAAAAGGACAAAGTCTTCCACAGCATACAGGGACATCTCCAATCATTCTGATCTGTATTTTGCCACTGGACTCAGATAACTCTGGAGGAGAGATTACAGGTGACTTTGCAACTCCCTCACTCCCTACCTTAAATGCAATTCATTTGCAAGCTGTGCAATCACTTTCCTAATGTCAAGGTTCTCTTTAAGAATGAAGGACAAACAACCACAAGCTACTTTCAATTCTTTTTATTCTGAGTTTAGACAGACAACAAAGAGTTTTCCTTTCAACAATGAATGATACTGGGATTTTCCTCTGATTTTGATTTTTCTTATTTGAAAATGTATGCATTCCATGTTATTAGTTTAATTTCTAACCATAATTAACAGGTGACTTTTCCACCTGAATTACATTGGGAGTTAGAATGTTAGTTTGACAACTAAAACTTTCTTGCTAAGCTATTTGTATACATGATGAAACACAATAGATGTGCTTTTTCCTTCATTCATTCTCAATAAAAATTAAAGGAAAACTAGTTTATCTATACCTCACATTCCACACTAAGAATAAAAATTCTTTTAGAGAGAGAGAGAGGGAGAGATAGAAAGGAACTCTGAAAATGTTTAAGGCCAAGCCCAAATTAGGACCTTACATGTATAAAAAGGAGAAGGTTGTGTTGTGTTGGCTAGTGCATTGAATGGTAACACAGATCCAGAATGACAGGGATGAATAAGTGGCGGTGGATTAGTGAAGTAGGTCAAAGGTGGCCCCTTGAGCTCCCCAGCATCTGACAGTTTGATACTGACAGTCACCAGTGGACAACTCGACCCAGCCACCTGGAAGTGGCCTGCTCAGTGGTAGGACGGGGTCCTGGAGAGAGCTTGTCTCAGTAGGTTGTGTCAGATTTCAAACAGAACCCACCATAGCAGATGGGTAGACCTTGGCAGCAGCTTCTGAATTGTGCCAAGTGGAGAAAGGCCTGTCAAAGAGCAAGAAAGACGTGTGTCCTGGGGACTGTTTCTATACTGAGTATTCCTAGGATTTCTGAAAATACCACAGTTTTGTCTAGGATTTCTCTGTCAAAGGGACTAAGCTGTGAGTCATAGGTGGTAGGGCAGGATTTTCAAAACTCAAGCCATCTATTTACTTTTCAAAAAAATGGTGATAGGTTTTTAAAGTTGAGGATAATTAATGTTTGGACCTGTGCTATTTCTGAATAATTGATGGGAGTAGAGGTGGAAGGGGATGCCAGTACCAGAAATTTGAATGAAAACTAACTTGAGGGCAGCATGTAGTGCATCAGTCAAGCAATATTTATTGAGTACTTCCTATGTTAGGAGTTGCACTAAGGAGTATAGATGCAATGAGAAGAAAATACACTGATTCCCTAACCCCCAGAAACTCACATTCTAATGGAGACAACATGCAAATAATTTTAGATAAATAGATAAATAGTTATACCCATATATACACATATCTTACACACATATATATATATATATTTCTACAAATATAGATGGATAGATAGGTAGATATTTATAACATAGAAGACTATGTACAAATATATTAATGCAGTCCTTCCAACATGTAGAAGGCAAAAGTTCCCTTACCCAATATACCATCTCAATCTCTGGGGAAGGGAAGAAGATTTAAAACCATAGTTTAGCTATGTTAATTTAGAGAATGATATCAATTCCTAGTCCAGCCCACTTTGAACTTGATTCCCAGGTAGCCTGAAATTCCTGGACTTTTATACCTGCTTAGCTGCTACCCTACTCTGCCTAGAAAGGGGGGGGGGGGGGCATAGAGCAAAGGCTAATTGAAGTGGGATTGATTTGAAGTCTTGTACCTTGATTTTGGATCCTGGTTCTGACACTTACTAGATTTGTAACCCTTGACAAATCAATTTTTTTCATAAGTAATTCAGAGATAATAGGAATTGTATCTCCTACATGTCAGAATCTAAGCTAAGCCTTTCATTTCACTAACTGAATGAAGAAATTCAGATAGAAATGTGAAAATACTCACCTGTCTCAAAAAAGTATGAAATGGAATAGTCCAAATTTGGATCCAAGTCTGATTATGCCCTTTCCACTAAATCATGGACTGTTATGAGAAAAAATATTTACAAATTTCAAAAATACTGTAAAAACGTGATTAAATATTGACATGAAATAGGAAAAGCATACCTCCTTAATTTTGGTCAAGGATACTGAGATTCACAGATTATCATCTTTTTATAACTGAATAATCAGGTAATCCTTCCAAAACTGCCTGAGGTTAAGAGTTTAATTGATTTATCAATGGCAACAGAGCTAGTTAAGTGTCATAAAAGGTATTTTAACCTCTTTCTTTTTAACTCCAGAACTCTACCAACTATTTAATACTTCCCTTTTCCTTGCTCATCATGGGTGCTTGATAAGTATTTCTTAAAATGAAATGAATTAAACTTTAAAGAGCTTTCATTTTAATAGGAGGAATAAGATACAAGCCCTGATAAATATATATGAAGTTAAATTAATAATCTTCAACAAGGACATTTTATCTCCCCAGGCTGGCCTCTATTCCTGGAATACTCTGCCTCCTCATTCTGCCTAATAATTCCCCTGTCTGTATCCCTTTAAGAATCAGCTCAAATTCTTCTTTCTTCATTGTCTTCTTCTTTGATTAACTTTATCTGTTATGCATCCCTAAAACAGTTTCAGGTAAATATGTGTGTGTGTGTGTGTGTGTGTGTGTGTGTGTGTGTGTGTGTGTGTGTAATACAGTTATTTAGACATTGATGACCTTATTGAATTCTTAGTTCAATGAAGACAACGACTGTGATTTTGCTGTTTTTTTATATATCCTTAAGATAGCACAATGTCTGACCTGTATTTGATAAATATTGTTGAATGACTGACAGATGAAGGAGAGTTTAACAACCTCTCCCTCTTCATGTTGGTGTGGAGGAATATTAGGCAGCCTCCTTGGAAGGATAGCAAATGTGGGATGAAGGAGATGTCCACTGGAGCAAGGGAAAGCTTCCAGACCCAGAAAAGTGTGTGAGCAGAGGTTAATGGAGGACATTTGGGTATATATGAAAATATTTGAATATAGTTGGTTTGTAAAAAACAAATTGTATATTGGCAAAGAGAATGAATTGAGGGTGAGAAGTAGGTTAACATTAGACAGCCAAACAGAGAAAGACTAAGGATGTCAGAAGATAAAACAAGCATCAAAGCTACAGCTATATAAGTCTTTGAGGATTTTAATGGCTGGAGAGGTAGGGAGGGGACAAAATATGAGTATGATACAGAGGAAGTAATAGGTCCAAAAAAAAAGGTTAGAGAAAAGTAAAGAGAAAATACCTCAAGGAAAATTAAAGAGGGGAAAGACCATCTCTAACTTCGAATGGTGATGTGTCAGAAAAGGCTTCATTAAATTCAGTGGAGAGCATTCCTTTTGAAAATAGTTATTAAATTCTTATTTTGTTGTTGTTGAGTAATTTCAGTTGTCCCAATGCTTCATGACTGCAATGGGTGTGTTCTTAGCAGAGATACTAGAATGGTTGGCTATTTCCTTCTCCATTTCATTTTATAGATGAAGAACTGAGACAAAATGGGTTAAGTGACTTGCCTGACTTGACTAGGATCACACAAGTAGTAAGTATCTGTGACCAGATTTGAATTCAGAAAAGATAAGTTTTTCTTAACTTTAGACCTAATATTCTACCCACTCTGCCCATATACCAATTATGTATGTTAAAAAAAAACCAGGAGAATTCAAAACAAGATCGCTATCCTTCTGATGTTTGATAGTAGCGCTATTAGAGTCAAGGAAATGGTTGAAAAGTGAGAAATATGGGATGTACCAGAATAGTTTGGTCTATAATATCTCAAGTGTATTCAAGAATATCAGACTTGATCTTGACATCAGAAACATAGAAGTTATGCTCTGTAAATGAGCTCCTTGGATATGATGAAGAATGAAGCCAGATAGAACATTTGTCTTGTAAACAAAATGACTGACTTTGTATGGAAAGTCCTGGTATGAATGAAAAGAAGGGAGAGAATTTAGGATGACTGTGAGCCAGTGGAGGTCCAATTGAGGAAGAGTGATTATGGCTCTGAGAATTACCCTGAGGTAGCATAAATGTATAAAGTGAAACCAGGAATGGTTCTGTGTGAGTCTTGATTTTAAGGTTATGTGTAGAGAGTGATTAACAACAAAAATAACAATAATAGCTAGAATTATATAACGCCAGGCTATTCCACATATCCCTTGCATCATGCTGTCCTAAATAAATATAAGCTCATTTAATCCTCCAAAAATCCTGGGAAATACGTTATTATCTCTGTTTGACATTGGGAAAACTAAAGAAAACAAAGGTTTAATAATTTGTCCAAGGTCACAAAGCTAGTAGACATCTGCATTCAGATTTGAACTCAGGTATTTCTGACTTCAGGCTGGACTCTATCCACTCTGCCACCTGACTGCCAAATCCAAAATATGTTATTTTTTGTACCAGGATAAGCGGTAGCAAAGAGTGTGTGTGTGTGTGTGTGTGTGTGTGTGTGTGTGTGTGTGTGTGTGTCTGCTTTCTGTGTATGTATGTATGAGTGTGTGTGTGTGTGTTGTAGGCTACCTGTGTACCTAAATAGTGTGTTATACATGTATAAGGAGAAATTTCCTGAAGCTTTCTTTTTAAATAAATTATTCTTCCTAACTTGGAGCTGCTCTGTTACCATCTAAGAAGTGTTTATTAAGTTCCAGCTACTGAAGAACAGAAATTCCTGTCAGCTTTCTCTAATGTCTAGTGACTCTGGAACAGAATTCAAGTTGTTCTGCCTTAATTATAGCTCTGGGGCTCAGAATGAAGCAAAGTCTAAGCACCTTATCTTCACATCTGTGAATTTTGATAAGCTCTGTTTGGAGAAAGGGGAGATCAGAAGCTTGATCATATTCCTGATAATTGAATGGTAAGTTCTTAGACTCCTTAGGGTATTTATGTGAGAAATGGGAGGAGTGGGGATTGTGGTAGGAGGCATTAGAACCTCCAGTCTGAACATAATAGATATATACCAAGAGCTAGAGGATGGTATGTAGTACAGTAAATAGAGCAGAGGGCCTTGAAATGGGAAGACCTGAGTTCAAATATGAACTTGGACACATATTAGCTGTGTGAGCCAGCAGGTCACTTAACCACTATAGGCCTCAATTTCCTCATCTGTAAAATAGGGATGATAAAACCCTAAGGATTGTCGTGAAATTCAAATAACGTAATAACAATAAAGCACTGGCAAATAATAGGATTTATATAAATGATAACTTATTATTTTGAAAGTTGTTAGTATTAGATCCTATTATTTTGTTGATATGAGGAATTTCCAATGCTTTACACCTTCTATTTTAGATAGGTGTGTGGGGGACTGAGAGAGCCAGTAGCTTGCTCAGGGTCATCCAGGCTCTATATTTCAGAAGAAATATTTGAACTCTGGTGTGCCTGACTCTGAGGCCAGCTCTCTAGCTACTATGCCATGTTTCCCCTCATCTGAGCATGTAATATTAAAGAATGTCATTATATCAATGTAGAACTAAGCATTTATCTAAGAGTTAAGGGGAGAGGTCATGACCAGAAGGGAAAGCAAGGACAGACTTCATGGAAAAGGTTGTATTTGAACAGGAATTTGAAGTATTTGTAGGAACTGGAAAGGCAAAAAGAAAGAAAAAAGATGAAACTTTCAGCCATGAGCAAAGCCTAGATTAAGGAGAGTAAAGAGTATATTTAAAAATGCACTAGTTCCCTTGAAATCATAATGTAATATTCTTTTTTTTTTTTGGTAATTCATTCTGAATCTTTTCTTTTATTCACTCTGTCACATTTTAAAGCAGCCATTCATACCCAGTCCACTATTCTGCAAAATTCAATAAACAACCCCTAATATTTGCATAGCAAGGTTAACTCCATTATTATCTTGTTCAGTTCTCACAAATGCATCATACTCAAAGGGATGAGATGCTGATCCTCATTTTCCAGATGAGAGTGATGAGACTCTGAGGTGGGGTAGCTATCAAGAGAGGGCCAGAGGACAGGACTAGCACTCAAGTCTTCTGCTTCCTTTTCCAGTGGTCTTTACAATGAACTTCTGCTTCTCACTAATGTTCTTAGTCTTCATGAATCCTTTTGACTCTTTTTCTGATGGAGTCCAGTAAGAGATATTAAAGAAGGAAACTATAGATTCTACACAGTTAAGTTAGTGTTTGACCTCAAGAAATGAACCTTAGTCCTTTCTTCTTTTGTTCTTTTATGTTTTAGATGAGTTGATCTTGATCAGAGTATTGTAACTTAGTGAGACCTGTGTCAAAACCTTAAGTTTGAGTTTACTCTTCCCTTAGACTAAGAAAACATAGGAGAGAATATATCATTCTGGTGTTTGGGGTGGGGTGGGGGGTAATAGGTATGAGTACTTTTGCTTTTCCTATTCTCTTAAAGAAAATATCTCTTTGTAAGAATTAAAAATATTAACTCTAAGGGGCAGCTAGGTGACATAGTGGATAAAGCACGGGCCCTGGAGTCAGGAGTACCTGGGTTCAAATCTGGTCTCAGACACTTAATAATTACCTAGCTGTGTGGCCTTGGGCAAGCCACTTAACCCTGTTTGCCTAGAACAAAAAAACCTTAAAAAATATTCACTCTAATGTAAAGTGAGGGGATCAGAGTATATTTTATATCAATGTAAGTAGTATTATATAACAATATTTATTATAGTATTATATAAATATAACTATATTATATAAATATAACTAATGACTTAGTGATACTTTGTTTTAAATAAATGATATTTTATTTTTTTCTCTTTTATCCATCCTTCCAATGAAGAAAGGAAAAGAATAAGACAGAATCAAGCCCCCATATCGATCATGTCCAAAAATGATTGCCTCATTATGGATAGAGACCTGTCAAAAAGTGGATAATATTATCATCATTACTTTAGAATCATGGGTTGTCTTGTGTCAAACAGAGTTCTTCAGTTTTTTAAAGTTATATTTGAATGTAATGGAATAGCATTGTGTGGTAGAAAACAAGAAGTATATTTTCAAAGAAAACTGGGAAGATGTAAATAGAGAATTCAGTAAGAAGATTCAGTAGAGCAAATTGAGGAAAGAAGATTGTAAAAATTATCTATGAGTGGAACAAAAATTTTTAAATTTCAAGTATCCATTGCTTTATTCCTACAATATTCATCATAGCCTATATGTTACTTTCCACTTCTTACTAGAGATTTTAATGAATCACCACAACTAAAACAGATGGATCACTCTTTCCAGTAATGAACTTTTTGAGCATAGTTTAGAAAACCATTGTTCAACCAAAACATATCCTATCACTGAGCCCATAGGCTAAGGTAGTTTTTAGATTTATGGGACTGGGGACAGTCCTTTACAGGAATAGTGTTTGGGCTTGTCATGATAAAAGAAATGCTTTGTTAGTTGGAGAATATCACAAATCATTATATAATAGATTTAAAGCAGAGAAGAACCTCAGAAGTTTCCATTTTACAGATCAAGAAACCAAAGTCAAGGAAGTTTAGCAGCTTGTCAATGAGATCCAAGGGAGTAAACACTAATAGTAAGAATTAAGCACTTTTACTGTGAGGAATATTTCAACTGTGTTGGAAGTGAAGAAATGTTTATATTACTTTTAATATTTCTAGTATGATATACTCAAAACATGTAAAAGATTATGTTACACATATCAAATTATGAATTGAACAATTCCTTTAAAATTTCTCAAAACATTGCTCTCTTATTTTTTATACATTCAAGGACTGCATTAGGTTTAAATTGATCATTTGAAATTCAAATGTGTATAGTTATAAACCTGCTGACTCATTCAAAAAAACTGAAACTCTAGCACATACAAGGATTTTAACACAATATATGATTTACTGATCTTTTATGATAATTTTGATGAATTATTGAATCAGCTCTGTAGTTTTACAAATATCCTTCAAAAATATTCAAATAGTTCTTGAAGTAAAAACATTTTTCCATTTATGTCTTTTGCCCTACTTAGAAAAACATATTTCTGCTGACTGGCAAATTTGAGACATCAAACTGCTCATCAAAGAACAATAAGATTAAATTATTTAAATTCTTGCAAGGTCTCTCCTTGGAGAAAACAATTCACCTTCTTGTTGCTGAACTTGATTGTACTGACCATCACTGAATGTAGGCCTCACAAGACATCCTTTCTATTACCTTTTCCAGCTGTCATGTGAAAAATAGACACAACTAAAACCACGAAAATAAAAAAAAAATACCATTGAATTTGATGGTAAAGGATCTGCATTCAAATCAGAGCTCTGAAGCTTACTTCCTGTGTTACTATGAACATGTCACATCTGTTTACTCAGTTGAAAAATGAGATGATTAGACTAGATAAAGAGAAAGACCTTTTGCACTCAAAAATCACATGATTCTATGATCTTTTTCAAAGACAATATTTAGACTTGCTTCTGAAGTTGGCATAGAATAACTAAGGCTTTTGGTCTTTGGAAGGGATGTAGTTGCCATTATCAGGAAATGGCATCGGTATCATCTCTATTTACTTTCCTGTGACAACAGGTGCTTCAATTTCTCAATCATTTTACATTTTGCTGATGTCTATACAATGGAGCAGCTTTGTTTGTACAAATGTTCCTGAATTGAAAACCAACTGCAAAATGCATTTGGCTTGACTTAAAATTCATTTGTTGATGTGCCTAACAACCTCACTGGGAACCAGATGAACTGGTCTTCATCCTGTCATAGTTGTTGGCCAGTTCAAAAAATCATATAGAGAATTTTGGGGTCCTAATGTCATTCACCTGAGGCCATATCTTCACAGCTGATAGCATTTAGAAATTTGTCAGGTGTCTAGTGACTATGCTAATTTATGAAATACAATTCCACATGCAATTATGTAAAAATTCTGGAGGTGAGAAAGAAAAGATAGAAGGAAGGAAAGAAGGATTTAAAAATCACTTTAGCTGTTAATGCTGCTTCAATTAATTGGATAACTCCCAAGAAGAAATGTCATTATATGTCTGAGGTACACTTCTCTTCTCTAGTCCTCAGTTTCTTCCAGTGTAAATAAAGTGTATTGGATTAGTTTATCTCTAAGGTTTGTTACACCACTAACATCCTAAGTATCCACTCACTTTAATCTTATTGAATTTCCCCAAATAAACAATTATTTATTAATTCCTAAAAGGAAGGGGAGGGAACCTGTTTTTGTGGTTTATTGTCTCTGCTAATCATTCTATCAACTCTTTTATTTATTGATCTTCTTTGACCTCCTTCAGTGTGGGTGACCTCCAGGGCTGATTCCTGGGCTCTCTCAACTTCCCTATTCATCTCTTCTCTTAATTATCTCATCCCATAAATTCCTTGGGTTCAATAATTTTTTCTTGACAGAAGACTATCAAATGTATATTTTCAGCTCCATTGACCCTTAATCTAAACAATCTAAAAATCTGAGGGGAATTTATTGGCCTTCTTGTCTAACATATCAGAAAAGAGATCCCTACTACATCCAAGTTTTGCAAATTTTGTGCAAGATTTTACTCCCAAACCTATAATTGAAGTTAGCTGCCAAAAAATAATAGTCTTGATTGAATAGCTCCAGTGAAACATAATCTACTATCTCCTAAGATATTCAATCCTACTTTTGGAAAACTTTTACTATTAGGTTTTTGTTTTTTGTTTTGTTTTGTTTTTCCTTCTATCATATAAATTTGCTTCATTGCAGTTTCTAGTCACCATTTCTACTTCTCCCTTATAAGAAAAAATAAAACAAACCACAACAAAATACTAATTCCTTTTTCAAATATATGAAAACATTTATATTATAAGTCTTTTTTCTGCAGGCTGAACAGCTTCAGTTTCTTTAATAGATATTTATATGACATATACTACAGACATTTCATCATTCTAATTGTCTTCCTCAGAATGCTCTCTAGCTTACCAGTGCCCTCCCTAAAATGTGGTGCTCAACACTTTGCCTGGCACTATGAATGTGATCATTTTGGGCTTACATCTCACATTGTCTATTATCATCTGGATAGTTCAGATTCAACAAGTCCAAGATAGATATTAATTTTATCCTTTAAAATTATTCTCCTAATATTCCTGTCACCACCCACTCCTGCTTTTACTACTACTACTGATAGTAACAAAAAGGAAATTTCACATTGGTTTATTTATGCTATCTCCTTAAACACTCACAACCCTATTTAAAAAAAATCCATGTTATTAATACCCCCATACTATCAATAAGCAAGCTGAGGCATGGTGAAGCTAACTGACTCACTCACAATTATACAGGTAATTGTGATTATTTATTTTGTTTGCAAATAGTATTTTTTTTCAAATACATGTAGAGATCGTTTTCAACATTCATTTTTTATAAGAATTTTAGTTCCAGATCTTTTCCCCCTACCATCATCCCTTCCCAAGTATTGGAATAAAGTCAGTACTGCCTGAATATTAGAGCCCTTCTAAGGACAAAAATCTGGAGGACTAAAAGTAGGTGCTCTCTAATAATCAACCCTCTTGTCTGTCATAAAATTTTCTCTCAAAATTCATTGCCTGCTTAGGTATATCCTGACCATAGCTATAATGTCATTAGGCTATGTACTAAAGTAATGTAACCAGACCACATCCCTCAAAATTGCCCACAAAGATACCATCTGGAGTTTCAGCAGTTGCCTTGAAATGTAAGTAGTTTTTTTTTTCTATTACATTTCCCTCATCTATCATTTTAGTCTCCTGGTCAAAAATGCAAACAGAGGAGTCATTTATTATGAATTCTTAAGGAACCTAAGTTGGTTCATGGTGATCACCATTTTTCTTTGCTAATGCTCATAAACTATCTCTTCATTGGTGCACAATTGAACTTTTACAGTTGTTGATTCTAACTTTTTAGCTTACAATTTATGAAGTCATCTTCTTTTTTTCATTCTTCTTTTCAGAAATCAAGAAAGTCTATTTCCCTGGTCTTCTGCCCTCTTTCACAATCTTTAAGCATCTTCAAAGATCACTCAAAGGGATAAATAGTCCTATTTAAAAGGTGTTTTAGGATTCTGTCTTGGAATACATCCCTGCCTCATTCCTACTGTCAAGACTGATACCTACTTAATGTAACTAGTTGCCCTCAGAAATCCACATTATTACCTTTGAGAATAGTTATATCCATTCATATTTTTTCTGTTGTTCTTAGGCTTAAAGATCACAGTCCTTGACAAAGAAGACAAAAGCAAATAGAACTACATTTAGCTGGAGGCCCACAGTATGCTCACACAATAATATCGCTTTGGTATTTTTATCCAACTTTAAAAAAAAGTTGACAATGCAAGTCAGCTTCTGACCATATTTGTATTGAATAACATTAGGATGTCTTCCATTAAATAATAAAATAGCTATGATGGAAATGTAGTCTTATGAATTTCTCTTGCCTTTGTTATAGCATGATTGGAATGTACTAACATATTTAGATGAGGAATAAGCAGTAAAACTGACAGTCTTTTGGAGTCAGAGTAATAGCATTTATAGGCATAGCTACCTGCAGAGACTGATTCCATTGAAGCATAACTGATTAAGTCAATTCAGTCATCTTTATGATTGATCATACATTGATCAGTGGAATTCATCATGCTGCAATCTTCAATGATCCCTCCCAAAGCAGAAAACTCATTACTTCAATTATATAGACATAGTCTATACTAAACAGAAAATGAGGTTATGCACAGTATATATATATATATCACTATATGTGGTGATTCCAGTGATATGAAACTGCTATATTGGTGTTTCAGAGAAATTCTGTCTCATTCAACAATGGAATATTTGGTTTCAAGGTGCTATTTGCTACTACTAGTTCCACTAGTATATAGAAGTATAGTGTTCGGAAATGAAAATTCAAGTTTCTGGAGTAGGACCTCCGGTGCTTGGTCTATCCCTTCACTAATATAGGATCATCATTTGCAATTATTTTTAAGGGCACCAAGTCCTCCACAGATCATAAGTGCTAAGAATACTATATGCTATATAGAAGTAGATTCATAGAGTCCAAGTATATTGTGATTCATGGGTTTTAACTTCAAGAAAAGAGTAACTTGTACATGGTTATACGCTGGAAGAATCATTACTATAAACCCTCATTTTACCCTCATAATAACATTGGGAGGAAGATATTGTTATTTCTATTTGACAAATGAGAAAACTGAGGCAGGCAGAGATTAAGTGTCTTTTCCCAGAGTTACACAACTAAGTGTTTGCTGAATTTGAAGAAAAGTCATCATAAATCAGCATTCAGTGTTCTCTCTCCTGTGTGCCCCCTAGGTGCCTCTAGCAATGCTTTGGGAGTGATTGGGTTTTCTTATCCTGGGAAAAGAAAAATAATTCAGTTCAAAATAAATGAAGCATCACACATGAACCTTCATTATAGCAACAGATATGAGAAACAGGAAGTTTGTCATAGTAGTTGGTCCAAGAAATGGCAAGCAAAAGAAGACTAAGGATTGAATTCCATGCTTATATTCTTTAAGTAATAGGGCAAAGAGAATATCATATTAAGAATTTTTGTAATAAGATCAGGTTATGCCTGTATTTCTGCCAATTAAATGCATGCATAAATTTGGGTTCTTCCATAGAGGAGAAGGAATAAAAGATGAAAGGAGCACAAAGATCATTGATGATTTGTTGACCTGAGACAAAACACAGAATCATCTTTTGAAAAATCCCAGCCTATATAGAAGTCAATTGATCATGCCAGCCTCTTCCCAGAGTATTGTTCCCTTTAAGGAATTGAAGAATAATTGGAATAGTGCATTTTATATTTCCATGTTGGGAGTCAGAGAAGCGAGTTTTCATGTCTCGCCATCTCCCATTAACTCTGCCCTTCACTGTAGGCATGGAACTTCGAATAATCAATCTATACCAGTGAAGACAGTCTTATACACATTGTTGTAAGTCTTAGGTTGGTCCTAAATTCCCTCCCTCCTCTTGTTAAACGTTTACCAAATCTCCTCAGTATTGCTCTATACACATTTCTTCATCTCAAAAGAAGTTAGGAGGAGACTCTGAGAATTAAGTCATCTCCATACTAAAGCCTAGAGACTATAAGATAATCATAACATTAAATAGCATTTATATAGCACTATAAGATTTGCAAAGTATTGCACATCTATTATCTCATTTGAGTCTATTAATATCTTTGAATTATAGAGAATATTCTGGATATCTTATGGAACTGAGATGTACCATAGGAATTAGCAACCAACTGACACTGAAGAAGTTAAAATCTGATGAGTCCTATAATCACTTGCCAGGGAGGACTTAACTATCTTTTTCTCTTTTATCAGTTCATGATGGATCTTATTCCTGGTATAAAATGCTATGATATTGCTATAATATTTGCTTTTGCAGGGGGCATATAGTATATAGAAAACATGGTTCCTTCCCTCACAGACATTAAATTAATATTTGGGAGAAAAAATGGACACAAATTAAACTGTAAAAGGAAATAGATATCAGTAGCAAAATGGAGGTCAAGTAGGTCTGTGGTAGCATAGACTAGAAATTTCTCTGGCATGCTTCAATTCTATTGGATATATGGAAAATACTGCATTGTGGTACAAGATTATTGCAGCACAACTTCTGCTTAGTAAGTTTCTTTGACTGAGTAAAGTAGAAGGAAACATATTAGGGTGACTCTCGAACTTATCAAATTAAAGAACGTTAGCTATATGAATTTGCCCTCAGTTTATTTATTTGCAAAGTAAAGAGGATGGTAGACTCAATTTTCAATACAATCCTATATGAATAGTCTATTATTTTTATAATACATATTACTTGGGGAAGATGTAACCTAATGGAAAATATTGAAGAATTATATAACAATGATATTATATGACAATGGGTTAAACAGACTGAAAGAACTATAGAAGTTCTAATGGGGGATATTAATGAGACTATGTCTAGAATATGTTTAAAGCTTCCTGAAGATGATGGAATTTGTCCAAGCCCTGAGAAAGATTGACAATATTTGAAAAGGTAAGAACAAAATAGATTTTTTTAAACTTTATTATTGACACCAAAGAGAAAGAGGTGTTTTCTCTGTCAGAGGAAATGGGAATCAATTTCAGCCATTAGGGTATAGCCTTTGCTATGCCACCCCACATTTAGTTGTGGCCTGGGGGACTCAACAGTCTAAGGGCTCAGCTAGCCTGGGGTTCTGTCTTCAGTTCCCTTTGACACTTTCTGGCTATCCAGTACAAACTAAGTGACTGTGAACACTGACATATCAAATGACTCCACAGTATAGAATCAGGGAAAATTACTCCTAATATACTTTCACATTTGAAGTGCATAAGTATTTGATCAAGTGTTTTCAGTAAGCAGAAGCTAACCACAGGCTATGTGGGCAATCGCAGCTTAAGGCTTGCTTGGTGACAACAATCACTCAGACACTGGCATTCAGACAGGGAAGTGCTTGTCAAGATCAAAATGCTAATCATTGCTTGCTGGGAAATTCAGTTGTTCCCAGCTGTAACTGTGGTCCCACGTTGATCTAAGCAGCTGTACAATATCATTAGTGCCTCCTCCTAAATAGAGTAGGAGTCTTATGGAAGAACAATCTGAAAACGGACCTGGGTTCAGTTCAGGAGAATGTTATTGACTGTGAAGCTGTAGATGACCATAGATTCTTGGTATCAAAGACCTTCTAAATCCAAAATTACTCTACCCCATGATTCAAAAGTCTACACATATTTCTTTCTCTGGAAAGTACCTCAATTGTCCCTGTCATCCAATTACTCAGCTATACACAATGGAAATTTCCATATTAAATCTATCAGAGATGAATGTCAGGTTATGAGACTTTACTTGTCTAGTGGGTGTCTAAAGTTTATTGAAACTAACACAAAACAAAGGAGCAATAAAGGAATACAAATGATCTCAGAAGACATCAATCCCAAAGTGCAAAATTATCACAGATCACTCCCTAATAGTAAAATATATGTCTAGTATTCAGGCAGTTCAGAAGCACATACATAAAGTCACCCCCACAGCTCTCATACTAGGAGAACACTTATATGACAATGGAAACTCACTTTTAGCCACAAAAAAGCAGCTAATAATAGTACAATTCTATAATACATTAAGGCTTATGATGATCCCCTCCCCCCCCACACTTTGTGGAACAACCTTAGGAGTAAGGCTTTTCTCTAACTTATAAATAAGGATGTTGAGTAATATCTAATGGTAGACAATTAATGATTGTTGGATCCACAACTCCAATGAATTCATCAATTCTGACTATGGTACAGTATCATCATCTTCCCATAGCTAACAAATGCATAAAATAAAAATTTAATCTCAATATCCATACCGCTCTGTAATGACAAAGTTTCACTTAGTGTCTCTTCTCTCCCCCTAAAATAAATTATACAGAACATGTAATTTGATTAGGGTTGTTTCTATAAATCAGCAGTGGGAAAGGTAATTGATGTCAGTTTTCAGACAGGCAGTTGACTGAGGCATTCCACAGGGCTTTTGGAAGCAATTCTTCCCTTGCCACCTCACTGACCAGTTGGAATGACTTTTCTACTGGAAATACAGCTGTGCTTTCTAGGAGTTGAGAAGGGAGGGATGATTAACACAGTATAACATAATTTAACATTCCTTTGGTATGTGATTTCCACTATTATATCTTTCCTCCTTTTCAGTGTTATTATTAGTGAGTCAAATAAAGATTTTTTTTCAAACATCTCGAGCAGTTTTAGAAATCAAAACATAGATGAATGATTCTTTCAGAAATGTCTTTCTCTGCAGGGGCAAAGCTGCAGGTGGAAAGTGAAAACATCAGGAGAGCTAACAAAATGAAAATTGCTCCTTTAGAGAGGACTTATGGGAATGGCAGTTTGATGAAATACCTTTACCCTTACTGTTTTTTCCCCCAATGGTGATTTCATAAGAATAGGACAGTAAATGTAATGCATATGAGTTATTGTAAGACAGTGAGTGGCTTGGACTGATCAGTTCCCTAGTTGATAGGAGAAGAGAATGAAGAAGAGGTTATACAGTAGGTTTCCTCAATGCCAGCACAGTGAAGAGGTTAGAGTTTAACGAATCTTGAATTTGGAATTGTGGAGTTACAGTCCACAGAAGTTAGGTACAGAAATCAAAGGGATGCAAGCTTTGAATCAGAAAGAAAGCATTATCAAGTGATCAGTGAGAAGCACATGTGACAGTGTCTCCTAGGGAACATAGATTTGAAGACAAAGTGGCACTTTGAAAAAATCACTCACTTTGGAGTGAGAGGACTAAGGTTCAACTCATGTTTATTGCTTATATCACTTGAGGCAAGTCACAACCTATCTGGTTCTCAGTTTCTTCATGAGTAAAATGACAGAGGCTGAGATAATCGCTGATACCCATTGTAATTCTAGAGTGATAAAGCTATGCCATAATCAGGTGACATGGCTAGAACCAATGCCAACAACCAATACATTAATAATAATAATAATACACACATTTACAAAGGAGATCAGAACCTAAAAAATGCAAATATATCCTGTTATAGATATAAGGAAATTAAGGTTCATAGAAGTTTAAATGATTTGATCAAGACCACAAAGTCCTAGGGTAAGAAATTTAATCCATGCCTTCAGTGGACAATATTGCTTTTTTAAAAATTATATAAATATTTTATGTATTTTCCAATTATATACAATAGTAGTTTCTAATTATCATTTTAGGTTTTGAATTTTACAATTTTCTACCATTCTTCCTTTGCTCCTCCCCAAGAGAAGACAATCTGATAATCTTTACATTGTTTCTATGCTATATATTGATCAAAATTGAATATATTGAGAGAAAAAACATCTTTGGGGAAGAAATAAAATATCAGAGATAGCTAAATTATGTGGTACATAAGACTTTTTTTTAAAATTCAAGCTAATAATCTTTGGTCTTTATTTAAACTCCACACTTCTTTCTCTGGATACATATGATATTCTATATCTCAGATATACTAAAATTATCCCTTATTATTGCACTGCTGGAATGAGCTAATCCATTAAAAATGATCATCAATTCCATGCTGCTGTTATAGTGTACAGTGTTCTTCTGGTTCTGCTCATCTTACTCAGCATCATTTCATGTAAATCCTTCCAGGTTTCTCTGAATTCCCATCCCTCCTGTTTTCTAATTGAATAATAGTATTCTATCACATACATAGACCACAATTTGTTTAGCCATTCCTCAATTGATGGACATTTGCCACCACAAACAGAGTATGCTATGAATATCTTTGTACAAGTGATGCTTTATCCCTTTTTCATGATCTCTTCAGGGTAAGATTCAGTAGTGGTATATCTGAATCAAAGGTTATGCCCTGTGAGCATAATTCCAAATTTCTCTCCAGAAAGGATAGATCAATTCACAGCTCCACCAACAAGGTTTTGGTGCCCCAGATTTCTAAACTTCCTTCCAACATTGATCATTATTCTTTCTGGTCATAGTGGCCAATCTGAGAGGTGTAAGGTGGTATCTCAGAGATGCTTTAATTTGCATTTGTCTAATCACTATTGATTTAGAGCAATTTTTCATATGACTATGGATAGCTTTGATTTCCTCATCTGCAAATTGCTTTTGCATATCATTTGATCATTTATCAATAAGGGAATTTTTTTATAAATTTGATTTGGTTCTCTATATATTTTAAGAAATAGTCCTTGGTCAGAAATACTAGTTGAAAAATTATTTCCCAATTTACTACATTTCTTTTGATCTTGGTTACAGTGGTTTAATTTGTGTAAAAGTTTTTTTTAATTTAATGTAATCTAAATTATCTAGTTTGTTTTTTATGATGTTGTCTATCTTTTCCTTGGTCATAAACTACTCCCTTTTCCATAGATCAGAGACAGGTAAATCATTCCTTGTTCTCCTAGTTGCTTTATAATTTTGACTTTTATGTCTAAATTTGCACCTATTTTGATCATATCTTGTTATAGGGTATGAGATGTTGGTTTAATCCAAGTTTCTGCCATACTATCTTCCAGTTTTCCAGCAGTTTTTATCAGAGTGAGTTCTTAACACAGATGCTGCAGGCTTTGGGTTTATCAACAGCAGATTACTATAATCATTTGCTGCTGTCTCTTTTGCACCCAGTCTTTTCCACTGTTCCACTACTCTTTCTTAGCCAGTACCACAGTTTTGATGAGTGATGCTTTATAACGTAATTTTAGAAATGGTAAAGTTAAATCACCTTCTTTTGCATTTCTTCATTAGATGCCTTGATATTCTTGAATTTTTCTTTCTCTATATGAATTAATTACAATTTTTCTACCTAACTAAAGTAATTTTTTGAGTTTGATTGGTAAGTAGTTTAATTTAGATAGAATTGTCATTTTTAATTCTATCAACTCAATCTATCTGTGAACAAGTTATATTTGCCCAGTTATTTAAATCTGATTTTATTTGCGTGAAAAGTATTTTATAGTTTTCATAGAGTTTCTGAGTCTACCTTAGCAGGTAAACTCCCAAGTATTTTATGTTGTCTGAAGTTTATTCAAATGGGATTTCTCTTTCTAGCTCTTGCTGCCATCTCTTGCTAGTAATATATAGAAATTCTGACAATTTATGTAGGTACATTTTATATCTTGCAACTTTAGTAAAGTTATTAATTGTTTCCAGTAGTTTTTTAGGTGATGCTTTTAAGCCAGGGTGAAAGGTGTGAGGTGGTACCTCATGTGACAATATGTCATCTTGAAAAATTGAGAGTTTTGTTTCTTCCTTTCCAATTCCCAATCCTTCAATTTCTTTTTCTCTCTTATTGCTAAAGCTAACATTGCTAATATAATATTAAATAGTAGTGGTGATAGCAGGCATTCCTGCTTCATGCCTGATCTTATTGGGAATACCTCCAGCTTATCCCCATTGCAAATAATGCTTGTTGATGATTTCAGATAGATATGACTTATCATTATAAGTAAAAATGTATTTATTTCTACATTCTAGTGTTTTTAGTAGGAATGGGTGCTGTATTTTGTCAAAGGTTTTTTCAGCATCAATTGGGATAATCATATGATTTCTGTTAGATTTCTTTATTGATATAGTAAATTATATAAAGAGTTTTCCTAATATTGAACCAATCCTGAATTCCTGGAATAAAAGCCCACTTGGACCTAGTATTATCCTAGTGATAACTCACTGTAATCATTTTGCTAAAATTTTCATTAGATTTTTATATCCATGTTTATTAGGGAAATTGTACTATAATTTTGTTTCTCTGTTTTGACTCTTTCTGATTTAGGTATAAGCACCACAATGGTGAAATAGAAGGAATTAGGCAGAGTTCCATCTTCACCTGTTTTTCCAGAGAGTTTGTATATAGAAAGAACCAATTGTTTCTTAAATGTTTGATAGAATTCACTTGTAAATCCATGTGGCCCTGGGGATTTTTTCTTAGGCAGTCCATTGATGGTTTGTTGAATTTCTTTTTCTGAGACAGGGTTATTTAAGTATTTAATTTCCTCTTAATTTAGCCTGGGCAACTTAAATTTTTTTGGCACATAATTGGGCAAAATATTTCTGAATTATTCCTTTAATTTCCTCATCATTGGTGGCGAGTTCAACTTTTTCATTTGTGATGCTAGTAATTTGATTTTCTTCTTTTTTTAATCAAATTAGCCAAAGGTTTATCTTTTTTATTGATTTTTATAAAACCAACACTTGGCTTTATTTAATCATTCAGTAGTTTTCTTGATTTCAATTTTATTAATTTCTCCTTTAATTTTTAAAATTTATGATTTGGTATTTAAATGGGTTTTTAATTCATTCTTTCTCTAATTTATTTTATTTACATGCTTAGTTTATTGATTTCCTCTTTTTCTATTTTATTCATGTAAACTTTTAGAGATATAATATATCCCAGAATAACTGCTTTGGTTGTATACAATAAGTTTTGCTACATTGTTTCATTATTGTCATTGTCTAAGATAAAATCTCTAATTCTATCAATAATTTGTTATTTGATCCACTCATTTTTAAAATAAGGTAATTTATTTTCCAATTAGTTTTAGGTCTATTTTTCTGTGACCCATTATTGTGCATGATTTTTATTGCATTATGGTCTGAAAAGGAAGTCTTCCAATTTCTAAATTACCTTTATTACCTTTCTGCATTGTTTATGAGGATTTTATGCCCTAGAACATGGTCAATTTTTGTGTAGGTGCCATGTACTGCAGAAAAAAAGGTATATTCCTTTCTTTCCTCATTCAATTTTCTTCAAAAGTCTATCTCACCATATCCTGAAATATGGAAGAAGACTTTGGCTTTTTTTTTCAAGGTTTTCAGGAAGTCTACTGATTCTTAAATTGTGTCTTCTAGATCTATTCACCAGTTCAGTTGTTTTGCAGATGAGGTATATTTTCCAATTATTTTTTTCATTTTTTTGGTTTTGTTTAACAGAGTCTTGTTGTCTCATTTTAACAGATTCTTGTTGTCTCATGAAGTCAGTAGTTTCCACAGATTCCAATCTCTTTTTAGAGAAGAATTTTCTTCATTTACCTTTTGCAACAACCAATTGTTCTATTCTATTTTTGAAGTTTTCCATTTTCCCAATTGTGGTTTTGAGAATTGTTTTCTTTTTGTACTTGTCCAATTTTATTTTTGAAGGATTTGTTTTCTTGTTGCAAGATGTTAATTTTCTTTTGTGTTTCTTTTCCCAATTTTTCCAGTTGATTTTTATGCTCCTTCCAATCTCTTCTAAGAAGTCTCTCTGGGCTGGAGACTTATTCATATTCTCCTCTTGAAGCTCTAGTGCTCTTTGAGTTATGATCTTTGAATTCAAGGTAACATTCAATGGACCCTGCTTTCTACTTTATTCATTTTAGAGGCTTTGTTCACTGGGTTTAGCAACTCCAAGTGGGCTGGCCTATACGGGATGCTAGAGACTTTCTCTAGAATGTTTGTGACCTACTCCCTAGGCCTGGGGGTCTGGTGGGGGGGCAGGCAGCAAGATCCTGGTCTTCCTAGAACAGGGTAATCTGGGCCCTTGGGCTATGTAATTAATCTACTTAATCCATAACCTGCACTGGGGGAGATATACAGCCCACACCTGAGCCTAGGGTTTGGAGTGGCTATTATCATGTTTGTTCTTGGAAGAGTCACTTTCTCCTATAGGAATGCAGTGAAGGGACTCACTTGGAAAAATGGGAACTTCACTGAAAACACTGAGACTGGGGCTCTGATCTTTCAGACCAAAGGAACTGACAGGATTGATGTGTAGCCCACCTGCTGGAGCTCTATTGGCCTCTGTGCTGGGTTTATCCCAACCCCCCAGCTATGTAGCCAAAGCTTCTGCTGCTATTCTCAGACTGGTCCCCAGGCCTCACCCTGCCACCCTTGAACTGGCTCTCTGCTCTCTATACCTGGTTAAGCCATACTCCCTTGTGACAGACCTTGCTATGAAATGTTCTCCTAGGTTCTTCTCTGAGTTCTGTGCATGCAAATTCTTTTAAGAAGCTTGGTTCATGTTAGTTCTGAGGGAAAACTTATAGCACTTAAAATAAATATCTGGCTTCTCTCCATCATCTGGGCCAGAAGTCAGTCAATGCTTTTTATATAGCCTCCTAGAAATGGAATCAATGATCTAGAAAATTATGATTCCATTATATCTCTGAATTTATTCAGAGACCTAGGATATGAGACCTAACTCTGCCTGTGTGGTTTTTACATATATTTTGATTCCCCTTCCCCTCATCCCCTAGGAAACAATAATGGAGTTAACCTAGATGATGCTAAGGACTATTGTTTCTCCAAGAGCCCATGTGCATTTGTGTTCTTAGAATAAGATTTCTGTTCTTTGTAAGTCAACAACCCCAGGACCAGGCAATGACATGTTTTAAGAGATTCTGCTATCACTCCTACCTCTATTCAGATATGCACTTTCAGTAGAGTTCAAAGTAAAACAATAGAGAAAACCTCCTTGCTAGAAAAATAAAAATGAACCTTGATCATTTTGTTAAAAACAAACATACAAATATTATAGAAGGGAGGAAGATTGAACTTTAATCCAGAAAAAAAGGAAATAATGACTAACACACTATATCACAATTGACTCTATGGTAACCTCTGATCATACCACTCTCTAACTTAATTTTTCAATAAAAGAGTGAAAAAAATTAACAAAAATTTATCTGTAATCTCATTAAATGTAGCATATAATCCTGGCATCAGAAATCTTCTAGAATTTGACTCTATACTACCTTCTAGCCCTATCAAACAATATGGAATTTCATTAATTCTCTCAATCTTCCAAGCAGCTAGGTGACTCAGTGGATAGAGCATCAGTCCTGTAGTCAGGAGGATCTGAATTCAAATCCACCCTCAGACACTCAATAATATCTAGCTGTGTGTCCTTGGGCAAGTCACTTAACTCCATTGCCTTGCAAAAAAATTCTCAATTCCCATTCTCATTCCCAATTTCCATTCTATCCACTCCTATATCCATGTCTTTGCTCAAACTATCTTCCATGACTAAAATTAACCCTGTCTTCTTTAATTGTTTCCATATTGTTAAAGTTTGCCTTCTTTTCTAGGCAAACTTACATGTTGCTTCTACTCTGATACCCAGAGATATAATTGATGTTCTCCTATCAAATCTATGATTTGAGCCTCTTCTTTGCACCTATGAGACACTTACAATCATGAACAATTAAAACCTCTTAAAATCAATCTCAGGTTCCTCAACAGTAAAATGAATCTAATAATATATCTTCTATTTACTTCAAAGGTTTTTGTTGAAGAAAGAATTTTTCAAACTGAATAGTATCATACAGTTATCAGTTGTTTCTATTTCTATTGTTTTTTGTTTTTAATACCATTATCATTTCATACCTTTGCCATGGTTTTCGAGAACTAGGTTAGTAAAGATTCTGTTCCCTGAGAAGACAGGCAATTTTTCTTATATCACTGTCAGCTTAAACGCCTATTTAGACATTTTTCTCTTTAATGTTAACTGTCAATTATTACTGCCCTAAACCAAATGATATTAATTAACCAACTAATTTACAAGGAGATACCTATTGGAAAAATATAGCAAGAACAGAAATACAATGTTTCATTCATATACACATGTTCCCTTTACTGTTGGTATTACCATTGTGGTCCATGAAGAGAGGATATTCATACTGAAAGGTTAATAACATTCATTGGTCCTAATAACTTTTTATTATTTTTATTCATTTATTTATTTTTCATCCATAGGCTTATGTATACTTTTAAGATACAAAATTTCCTTCCACCCTCCCTTTCCACACTCCTCCCCTCAGTTGTAAATGTCAGTTTAGCATTGTACATTCTTATTTTTGATAAACATATATAAATATTAGTCACTTTCAGTATGAGTAATTAAGATTAAGGGAAAGAGATATATAAGAGATAATTATTATAAAGTGTTCATCAGATTCTGAAGTGTTCTTTTTTTGTTGTTGTTTTGTTTTTCTTTCTCTAAATGGGGATAACATTCTCTATAGATGGTCTAATGTGGTTGTCCTAACTCTCTGAACTGCTAAGAGGATTTGCTTTCCATCAAGGTTGATCATCTCACAATGTTATTACTAATGTGTACAGTGTTCTTTTGGTTCTATGCCCTTCCCACAGCATCAGATCCTGTAAGTCATTCCATTCTTCTCTGGAGTCCATAACCATAAATGGTTTTTAATAGAACAATAATATTCCATACTATTCATGTAACATAACTTGTTTAGCTTTTCCCAATTGATGGGCATTCCCTCAATTTCCAATTTTTTGCCACCACAAAAAGAACTGCTATGTATATTTTGGAATATGTGGGACTTTTCCTATTTTTATGATTTATTCTGGTTATAGGCCTAGAAATAGGATTTTTGGATCAAAAGGAATGAACACTTTTATTGATCTTTGGGCATAGTTCCATACTGCTTTCCAGAATGGTTGGATCCTTTCGCAACTCCACCAGCAATTCATCAATATCCCAATGTACCCACAACTTTTCCAGTATTGTTCATTTTCCCTTTTTCTCATTTTAGCCAATCTGATACATGTGAGATAATACTTCATTGTTGCTTTAATTTGCATTTCTCTAATCAATAGTGATTTGGAGCATTTTTTTAATATGATTATATAATACTTTAATTTCTTCATTTGAAAACAGTTCATATACTTTGACCATTTATCATTTGGGGAATGACTTATACCTTATAAATTTGATGCAATTCTCTATATATGTTTTTAGACATAAGACTTTTATAGGAACTCCACTTGTGAAGATTGTTTCCAAGCTTTCTGCTTTCCTTCTAATTTTGACAGCATTGATTTTATTAGTGCAAAAGCTTTCTAATTTAATGTTCTCAAAATCATTCATTTTGCAGTTTGTAATATACTCTAATTCTTGTTTGGTCATAAATTTATCCCTTTTCCATAGGTCTGATAGAGTCTTTCTTGGTCTATAAATTTATCTATGGTGTTGACCTTTATGTCTAAATCCTGTACTCATTTTGACTTTATTTTGGTATAGGTGTGAGATGTGGATCAATGCCTAGTTTGTTTCTATGTCTACTATTTGTTTCTGTCAAGCTAATTCCAAATGAAATATATATTTTCCATAATTCCAAATGTCATCTAAAACTGGACTAAATCCAAATGATTGCTAACACCTTAGGGGTTGCCTACTAGGCTAATTGCAATAAAATTCAACCTGGACTCCATCTTCACTAATCTCTGGGTCCTTATTAGTCTGGCCTTTGAAGGGGACAAATATATATATATATATATATATATATATATATATATATATATATATATATATATATATATATATATATATATCTTTCTCCTAATCTTCTTCACCCAGAAAATTGGGAAAGATTAGAAATAATGAATGCAGAAGAAACACCAAGACTGTGTCATGGAATTTATTGCTATGGCTATGATAGATATAGAGAGAGACATGAGATTCTTTATCCCACTGAAGGCTTTCAATAGTTCTTACCTATTCAGTGGAATACACTAGGGAAAAATAAGGACCCAGAGATGCACTTGCTGGTTACTACCTTTCAAATGTGGCCCAGTTCTATTTCCACAGTCAATCAAAAATGTCTGTTACCAGTTAATAGAATGAAATCAGGTATATGTTATCTGCATATGTTCCTAAGTCCACGTGAGAATTATTTTAGTTAAGCACTTTAGACTTATAAGGACTAGATTCATTGCACATCCCCTGCATTTTAGTAAGAGAAGTGCCATAAATATTTTGTACATACCTTTACTCTTATTTGGCTGAAAAGATCTCTCAGAGCAGGGCTCATGTCTTCAATTTTTATTTATTCTTAATGAAGTCTACAGTGACTTTTAACTAGTTGATGATAATAAATGTTTGGTTGCATTGAATTCAATTAAATACAATCAAAGTGATTATGTAGATAAGAAGCCTTATATTCTATAGCAATTCAGCACTATTTTTTTGTCTTTAAGGTTCTTCTAGTTCTAAAACTAATGAAGTTCAATCTATATTCCCTATCATTTCATGGATGTCAGCCCATATCTGGTTGAGCCAGGGCTGATTTGATTGTCAAAGAAGTTTTCCTGAATAGACTAGCCATTGGAAGCCTGCCTTTTTTATCCTAACTGGGTTTCTGGCAGAGTTTCAGAACATATTCTGATTAATATCAACCCCCCTCCCATTTTTTCCTCTTCCCCTTTGAGATGGAGTTTTTACTAACAGAAGTATTAAAAAATGAATCCAGTTTCTCCAACCAGGAGTATTCCTTCTTGGCCAGGAACTAAAAAAATCAATTTGCCTTTATTTCAGTCTTCAGGGGAGATTTGAAATAGTGAGTCAATTTCCTGAGGCTTAAGAATTTGCCCTAAGGTATGACAAAAATCCAAATATTTCTATAACAGAAGCATATGTTCCTTGACTGCCATTCATACTGGGCTTGGATTATTCATTTTCAGTCAAAAGATATCCCAAACTCATGTCAAGACTCATAACCTCCAGAATCAATTTGTAGATTGTGAAATCAGATTGTGAGTTAGGATATATAAACTCTTTGATGAGTGAGGAATATTTCTAAACTACAAAAAGTTGATACTGAATTCTTGTTATCTAAGAAATGGAAGGAGAAGAGCCAAGATGGAAGCATGAGAACAGGTTTTCTCAGGAGCTCTCTTCCAAAATATTTCACAAACCTTAAAATTATAACTCTAACTAAACTTTTGAGAAACAGAACCCACAGAAAGATCCAGTGAGGCAATTCTCCAGCCCAAGATAACCTGGAAGATCATGGGAAGGCTCTGCTCCACAGGGTTAGGGGGGCAGCAATGCAGCCAGGATCGCTGGGCAGGAGCAAAGGAGCTCCAGCAATCTGGAAGCAGCCGACAGGGTGCCTGGGTTCCTGGGAGCCCCAACTCCACAGCAGAAACCATTTCCTGACCTGCCAACCCAGAAAATATCAAGCAAAACTTGGAAAATCAGTAGGGAAACCCTCTGAAAGAGTGAGTGGGGAGTCAGTTTGGCCCTCAGTGCAGCCCAGACTCCAGGAAAGGGAAATAGGTCTGTAGAGATTCCCAGCAGGAAACCACCAAGCAGTTGTTGCAAGAGTGCTCGGGACACAGAAGGTAAGAAGGTGGGGAAAGCCTATTGAGGTCTCTACTCTGTCTCTGGGACAAAATTATTCTGCTTTGTCCATATTCAGATCATGGTTACATTTGGGACTCCCATACTTCCACACTAGAGCAGCAACCCTCCTCACAACTTCAGGGAAGACGGTTGTGCTTGTTCCAGAGCACAGGCCAGTAGAGCAGTCATTCTCTCATAAAACCTTGAAGGTACTAAGGTTCTTACAGGAGTATCCCAATATCACTCAAAAGCCTGTAAAGCACCCCAAAAACCAGGGCACAGGCTAAGGAAGTGAGTAAACAGAGAAAAAGGAACCTGATCATAGACAATTACATTGGTCCTATGGAGGATCAAAACATGTACTCAGAAGGTGACAGTGTCCATAGCCTCCAAGAAAAATAGGAGTTAGGCTCAGGTTATGGCAGAGCTAAAAAAAAGATTTTGAAAATCAAGTAAGAGAGAAAAAAACTGGAAAGAATAATGAGAGAGAGGAAAAACATGAAAACCAAGTCAGCATTTTGGTCAAGGTCAAATGGAAAAAGCAAACCAACAAGTTAATGAGGAGAATACCTTAAAAAACAGAATTGGCCTGTTAGAAAAGGAAATAAGAAAGCTCGGAGAAGAAGAAAAAAATCCTTCAAATGTAGAGAATGGAGCTAAAGGAAGAGGTTGACTATGTGAGGGACCAAGAAATAATAAAACAATACCAAAAGAATGAAAAACAAGAAGAAAACATGAAACATTTCATTGAAAAAACAATTGAGCTGGAAAACATATCCAAGAGAGACAATTTTAAAATGATTGGGCCACGTGAAAATCATGATAAGGAAAATCATGATCAAAACTTCATTTTTAAACAATTTCTACAGGAAAAATTACCCTAATATACTGGAAGCAGAGGGCAAAATAGACATTGAGAAAATCCACTAAGCTCCTTCTGAAAGAAATCCCCCCAGAATAACTCCCAAGAATATAATAGCCAAGTTCCAGAACTCCCAATTAAATGAGAAAATATTACAAGCAGCCAGAATGAAACAATTCAAAAATCGTGGAGATCCAGTCAAGATTACACAGGACTTAGCAGCATACACGTTAAGGACTCATAAAACTTGGAATATAATATTTTGGAAGGCAAAAGGGCTTGGAGTGCAAACAAGAATCAGTCATCCAGTAAAACTGAACATCCTCTTCCAGGGGAAAAGATGAATATTCAATGAAACAGGGGAATTTCAAATACTCCTGTTAAAATGACCAGAGCTGAACAGAAAGTGTGAACTCCAAGTACAGGACTCAGTTGAAGCATAGAGAGGGTGGAAGAGAAGGGTAAATTATGAGAGTTTTAATGATGATGAACTGCATGAATTCCTGCATAGGAAGATGATACTGATAATACTCATATAAACATTCTCATTTATTAGATCAGTTAGATGGAGGAAAGATAGACAAGGCACAGGAGGGAGCTGAATTTGAAGATATACTATATTGTTAAAAATGGAATCAATGGGTGAAAATGGAATGTACTCAGATAAAGGGAAAGGAAAGGAAGAATGGGCTAAGGTATTTCATATAAAAGTCAAGAAAAAGGTTTTGTAATGGAGTAGAAGAAGGAAAGGTATTGGGGGGTTAATGAAGGAACCTTCATTTTCATTAGAAATGGCTCAGAGAGGAAACAACATGCATACTTAATAGGGTATAGTAATCTAGAGTAAATGGGAGAGAAAGGGCATGGGATAAAGGGGACAAGGAGAGGGGAAGGGCATTGTAGGTGATAGAGGAGAGGGTAGATCATGGATCAGGGTAGTCAGATATAGCAGTTTTTGTTTTTTACTTTTTGTATGGTTATGGGATTCAGTGGCCTGCCTTAGAATACAAGGTTGGGTGGTTGCTGGGTCTCTGGGGTTGGTATATGGACTTGGGGTCTCCTTACCCCAGGGCCAGTTTTCTGTTCACTATCAGCTGCCTCACAGCACACTTTTAAATAGGGACAAAGTGAAAGGAGAGAAATAATATAATAAATGGTAATGGGGAGGGAGGGGATTACAATCAGTAATAGCAACTGTGGGAAAATATGAAAATAACTTCTCTGAAGAACTTATGATAAAGAATGCAATCTACCCAAGAGACAGAGTTGATGGCATCTGAACACAAACTGAAGCACATTTTTTTTCTCTTTCACTTTATTTCTCATGGAGTTTTCTATTTTTTTTGGATGGGGGTGAATTACGTTTACTCTTAGAACAAGACTGTTTTAGTAATGTGTAAATAAATAAAAATGTAAATTAAAATTAAAAAAAAGAAAGAAGTGGAAGCCAACTTCTTTCACCTTCTAGTCAAAGCCTAAAAAGCCATCTCCTTTACAAGATAAATGCTCAAGATTTATACAGCCTCTACTAAGAGGGCTCAAGGAATGAATAACACACTGTCATGTGAGGTAACCCATTCCATTTTTGATGGTCTAATTTCTAGAAGAGTAGTGTTGCCTTCTGAGGAACAAAGCTTTGCCTCTATGTGAAATTTATCCTTTTGTCCTAGATCTTCCCCATGGTTCTAAGTGGAACAATTTTCAAATATTTCCACTCCATTGCCATCCCTGGAACATTTATATATTAATAAATTCACTTATAATCTCATCCAAAACCAAATTTCTATAGTCTGAATCTATTCTAGCTATTAATATCTTGTCAATGTCTTTGCTCAACAATGGAACCCAGGACTGATCAAAATGCTCCAGATATGTCTAAACAAGGTAGGATAGGTTAGGATTATCACTATCTTTATTTAATATACTAAGTGTTAATTATTGATCATGAGATCTCATTATTAGTTTTCACTGTTCCATCTTATTTTCTAATTGACATCTATTGTCTTATTTTCACCTTTCATTTCAGAAAATTTCTTCTTTTTTAAAAAAGTATTTCTTGACATAACAGCCCCATAATGTACGTGTTCAGATGATTTTGGGGAATGAGGTTGAACCATACATTTGTCAACATTAAATATCATCTTATTAGGTTTGGTCCATTACTTTAAGACCATTTTTAATTGTCAAAATAACTATTACTCTTTCATTTTAAAGAAACAGGAAGCAGCAGGGAGAAGAATCTAGGAGAGTGAAGCAGTCATCTGAACCAGGATTAAATAGAGCTTTCTGAGACATTTTTTGACAGTTCCTTATGGATTAACTATCCCTTAGTACTTTTAGTAGATATTCCCATTAGACTATGAAGTCCTTGTGGACAAAGATTCTATTTGAATTTTTTTAACTCTCAGTATTAGCCAGTGTCTGACACTTAGTCCTAAGTAAAATATTTGTTGATTTAACTTGTCCTGACTCCTGAAGTACATTCTTTTTTCCAGTTATTAAAAATTCATATATCCTATGTCTTAGGGACAGCTAAGTGGTGCAGTCAATAGAGTGCTGGGGTTGAAGTTACTTCTTGAGTTCAAATCTGGCCTCAGATACTCAGATACTTACTCAGATACTGGACAAGTCACTTAATTTTGTTTGTCTCAGTTCCTAATCTGCAAAATAAGTTGAAGAAGGAAATGATAAATTATTCTAGTATCTCTGCCAAGAAATCCCAAATAGAGTCATAGTGAGTTGGACACAACTGAAAAATGACAACAAGAAAATAGTGGAACCAATGGTTTCAGAGAATGAAAAAATAATTAAACAGCAAAAACAATTCTAAGCCTTTCTTTTCTGACACTTGTGCAGCTGCCACCTCTTGCAAGCCCCTATCAGTTTTTATCTGGATTACTGAAATAACTTTCTCATTTGTATCCATACTTCTGATCTCTCCCCACTCCAATTCATCCTCTACTTAGTGGCAAAAGTAATTTTTCTAAAGTGTTGTTCTGATCATGTTTTCCTTCCCACCCCAACTCAACAAACTCCAGTGACTCCTTATTATCTCCTGAATCAAATGGGAAATAGTCTACTTGGCATGTAAAGTCTATTATATGATGGGCTCTTTGTCTTTACAGTCTTCTTAAATTTTATCCCCTTCTAGTACCTAACAATCCACTTGCCTTGTGTCTATCCATTTCATCCACTGTCCTTCATTCTTGGGATGTTCTACTTGTTCCTGACTCTTGATTCCCCTGGCCTCTGCCAAAACTCAATTTAAATCATACTTTCTGTACACCTTTCCCAGGATATCCCCTTCCCTTTATCCATGTTTATTGAGTTCCCTTTGAGGTGACCTTCAAAGTTACATTGCATTCATCTTACAGGCACATATGCAAACATGAATACATGTATGCATGTATATATGCATGCATGAGCTTTTTCTTTATTGAATACCTTATCACTTTTCTAGTACCATAAAACTAGAGGATCGAATAGATTTCTGGGGATGTGAGATTCTCCAAAGAAGAAATAGTGTGCTTTTAACTGTACTTGAGTTGTGTTTTCTATTGGAGAAAATACCCTTGTCTTGCTTTTGTTTCATTATTAGTTTATGTACCTTCATGGGAACCGGAAATATTTTTTCCCATTGTGAAGAAACTTAGAAAAGAGCCAAATTCTTACAACCCCAGTGAATATTCTTTATAGAGGCAGGATCCCCTCACAAATGTGTGAAAATCCCCCAAGAATGAATCTAATCCATCTAATATCAATTCTAAGTATGTGATGGACCACATATTGCTTCTAAAATGTGGTAGAGTTAAGCCATGTCTTTGACACATTTTTAAATGCTATTATCAGAAGGATAGAGAAATATATGATTAGTGGAAAGAGTGTTGATGAAAACTTAATTATTAATGACTGACGTATTAAGGATCATATACTATGCTTAGCAATAAAGATAAAATGAAAGTGAAAAACAGTCCCTGTCTTCAAGCAATCCCTATTCTCATTGGGAGGCAGCATGCAACTTTCTGTTTATCCTTTATATTCAAAGATGACTAGTAGCATTGTGATATTGAGATCAGGGAGTAGCGTGTTCAGTTGTGACTGATCAGTCCAATATTGGTTCAGAAGACTATTATGGGTCAAGCACATGTAGTTCTTTAGAAAATTTGGGATAGATAATACCTGTGGATTTGAACGACTCATGTTCCTTTGTGTTACTTATAATATGTTTTGCTCATGGAGTATAGTGTCTTCTTTGATGCAGCACGCATGGCATGCTGGGTGTTCCTATGATAGCATCCTCCATGGCTCACAATTCATACTAAAGTTCATCAGAGAGATCTTGCCTTGTATCACTTCTTCTGGCCTCTGCTTGACTTCCAGAAGTTCACTATAAAATAGTTTTTTTTTTTTTTTATGTAGGCATGTGTTTGCCATTTGTGCTACAGGCCAACCAATCAGAGTTGTTCTCTTGCATGAGAGTTAGGACACTTGGAAGTTTAGCTAAAGAAAGGTGACTCAGTTTCTGATACCTTATACTACCAAGTCATAATGTTCCTAAGACAATTTAAATGGAAGTTCACTTTCCTGACATGACACTGGCATTCAGGTTTCACAGACATCCAGCAATGAAGTCATTACAAAGTCTATGTGGACCTTCAAGTGGTATGATGCAGTCTAATACCTCTTCTCTCCCATTCATTCCTTCAAGTCTCCAAAATTCTGATATATTTCTGGCAATGCATGCATCAGCCTTTTTATCTGTCTCTGGAAAGTATATTGATATGGAAAATGAATTTATACATAGCATCCAAAATTTCTCCATTTATTATGCCCAATGATTCAATGTATGGATTGCATAGAATAGGTTAGTGGAAGAACCCTGTTTTCTTTATAAAACACAACTGGAGGATTAAATTGGAGTTAACGTAATAAAGATTAGGGATGGGGGAATAATCACTGAAACTAGTATAGTAATCATGAAGAAGTTGTGATTTCAGATTCAACTTGAGAGATTTCAGGGAATCCAGTAGGGATTGAAGACAAAGGAGAAGAAAGAGAGAAGAATAGCAGTTACAAAAGCTTTAAGTGATCAATAGCAAGAAGACCAGAGAGCAACTGGGGGAGAGATAAAGTGTAAGAAAATTTGAAAAACTAAGAAGAAGGAACATTGATAAGGGTTTTAAATGCTAAACAAAGACTTTTATATTTGATCCTCAAAGTAACAAGGAAACACTGGACTTTTTTTTTGAGTGATGTCTGGAGGAAAAGGAGGAATGACATTATTATTATACCTGTTTTATTTATTTATTGTTTTTTGAGTAGCATCTTTATTTTTTCATCCATATGCACATGTATATTTTTAATTGCAAAATTTCCTTCCACCCTCCCTTCCCATCCTCCTCCCCTCAGCAATAAACAATCAGGTTAGTATTGTACATACATATTTTTTATAAACATGTTTACAGATTAGTCATTTTCAGAAAGGGGAATTAGGATTAAGGGAAAAAGCTACATACGAGATAATTTTTTAAAGTGTTCATCAGATTCTTTTTTTTTAGGTTTTTACAAGGCAAATGGGGTTAAGTAGCTTGCCCAAGGCCACACAGCTAGGTAATTAAGTGTCTGAGACCAGATTTGAACCCAGGTACTCCTGACTCCAGAGCCTGTGCTTTATCCACTGCGCCACCTAGCCGCCCCTCATCAGATTCTTAAGGGTAGTTTTTTTTTGTTTGTTTGTTTTTGCTTTTCTTCCTCTGGGTGGGCATAGCATTATCCATATCTTCTAATACCACTGTCCTAACTCTCTGAACTACTGAGAGGAGCTGCTTCTAACAAGGCTGATCATCTCAAAGTGATGTTAATGTGTACATTGTTCTTTTCATTCTCCTCCCTTCACTCAGCATCAGATCCTGTAATTCATTCCATGCTTCTTTAGAATTCAACCATTTATGGTTTCTTATAGAACAACAATATTCCATAGTATTCATGTATCATAACTTGTTTAGTCATTTCCCAATTGATGGGCTATTATACCTGTTTGAAAGAGAAAAATCTTTGTTTGAGTTTTCGTCTTAGTGAAAGGCAAAACTTGGGAAAAGAAAATGAATTAAAAGGCATATATATATATATATATATATATATATATATATATATACACAAAATATTGATAGATTGTCTTTGGGATCAAGAAAGGACTCAAACTTTGGGCAGTTTTTTAAAGATAATTTTATGTAGTAAGAAGACAATCCTCAATAGCTAAACTTTTACAAAGGAATTTTTTTGGAAACTCCTTCCCCTTTGCCCCATAATAAAAAATGAAATTAGAGACAAGAGGATAGAATGAACTCATACCTGAATACCTGTAGATTGCTAGGTAGGACTAGAGGATCATATCAGACCAGTGGTTACCTCCCCAACAGATTAATTAACCATGTGCTAACTTGAATTTATGTACAAGAAAACCTGAAAAAATGAGATGATTGAAAGTGGCTCAGCACAAATTTCAATACCAACACTTAAGGAAAATATCTTTGTCACCTGAGTTTGAAGATCTAGTATTGAATCACTTTTTGATCCTATCTGAGTGTTTGTGAAAAAAAATCTCTGAAATTCAAGTTCCACACATATTAAATTAGCATAATAACTGTTAAAATTATGGTTATGAAAGTCATTTTACACTTAAAATTATATATGTGAAATTAATAATAAAAATAATAATAACAATCATTTATATAGTATTCATGCTTTGCAAAATTCATTATGCATATTATCTCATTTTATACATAGAACTAGCCTGGAAAGAAGTTCTGATTGTTTTCCCCTTTAGTCAGTGTGGAGCTGAGGCAAGGAGAGGTTCAGTGATTTGTTCAGGCTTACAGCTAGAAAATGTTTGAGCTGTATTTGAATGCAGGTCTTCTGGACTTCTATTTTAGTGTTATAACTACTGTACCACTTAGCCTCTCTAAAAAAATGAACCTGGCTTAAAATAATAAAGTATTATGTAATAGCTGTAAAATGAAAGATAGTTTCTAAGTGGGAAAAGGGAAAGGTTTAAAGTGAATTCATGGAGAAGGCAGCATTTGACCTGATTTCTAAAGTTTTCATAGACTTTCTGCTAATGAAAACACTATGGTTGTGGGGGCAATATTCTAGGCATAAGAAGCAAACTGAACATAAAGATGAAGGCAAGAAACCACAGCACATGACTGGTAAAAAATAAATAATCCAATTTGATTAAAGGAAGCTTCATTGGAATATTTCAACCATGTGAACTGAGAAAAATGTTATCTCTCATTGTCTGTCTCTGTTTTGGATATGTTGCTTGTTTCATTTCATTAGGCACTTTGACATAGTAGAAGGGATACTGGATTTGGAAACCTGGAGACCTACTAATCCCTGCACTCCAATTCATTTCTCTGGCTTTGGGAATGATAATTTTCCCCTCTAGGTCTCAATTTCCTTATCTGTCAAATGAGAGAGTTGTGCAAGATGAGGTATTTCATTTCAGTTCTAAAATTAGGTCATCTCTTAGACTTTCTTTGGTCTGTGAATCTTTATATACTATGTGATCACATGGTAAATTATACCCCAAGACTCCTCTTCCCTATGAGAGAAGACTGGTTCTCAGAATATGAGTCATTGCTCTCCTCAGCTATCTGTCTTCTCTTGATTTAAGCAGACATAGTTAAGGAAGGCACAGATTAGGGTTGACTACCCTGGGATGAGATCAATACTGGCTGAAGTAACCCAAGCTACAAGTCAATTAGTAAACAACACTGGTTAAGAACTTTTTATGTAAAGGATGATGTTGTTAAGCTCAAGGAATAAAAATAAAAACAAAAGCAGCTCCTATGTTTGAGGAGTTTACAAGATAGCAGGGTTGGGGGTGGATGAAGAAAATGCAAACCATTATGGAAAAACAAAATATAGAAAAGATAGATTGGGATTAATCTCAAAGGGAAGTATAATAGTAATTATTCCAACCTCTACTCCCTGAAGGCTAAGCATTACATTTTTACCCCCTCTACCCAGTTTTTTGGTACATTTGAGGAGTTTGAGTAAGCATCTAACTTTTGTTTTGAATTAGCCTCTTATCAGTAGTAATACCCCAGTTTAGGAGTCCAAACATCATATTTCCAAGTAAACATTGAAAAGTCAGATAAGTTTTTATCTAACTATATTTATGTCATAGATACAATAGAAACAAACATGTATCCTCATCTCCCCAATCAATAATTCAGGGGATATAAGTATCCTAATATCAATTTTATATATAGAAAGGCACTGAACACTGGCATCTTGACTTATAAAACCATAAATTGACATTATATTTTTTAAAGTTTTGTTAACATTTCTCAATTACATTGGGTGAAACCTATAGAAGTCATGAGTTTGCCATCTCTATCCTGCTCCTTTTTAATTTCTGAGCAGGAGATGTGGATTAAGTTCACAGTTTAAACCAGTTCCTACATCACATTAACCCCTTCAAGTCCCAAATGTAAATTCTCCATGGCCTTGCAACCCACAACTGTTTTACCAAGGTTTCTATTATGAACTAATTGCAATATCCATCCTGGAATCATAAGTTTCTGATGAGTTAAAATACTGAGACTTATACTCTAGTATCTGCACATAGAACTGAAAAGGATGATGAAAATAAGATATTTCTCAGGGATACAGGGCTAAGTGGAGGGGGAAGTTAACCTTTCCCTATCTAGAACTACATTGCATCACTTTGAGTAAATCACCTTTAGACCCTTCTATGAAGAAAAAAAAAACAATGTAAAGAACAAAATAATGCCTTAATCAGGTATATTTAAAAGAATAAAAGAACATTAATAAATAAAACCATTGGAAAGAGGTTTTTTGCAGTTATGTGATGAGTAAATGTAGACTGTCCATAATCCACCAGTCCTTCTAGAATAAGGTTCCTGGAGTCTCCCAGGAGGAGACATATCAAATAATAGGAAGTCCAGCCATGCACATAAGTCATATAACAGGAGAGATTAGCATCAATTAAAACCAGGAATGTTCCTCTCAGCAGTGCAGAGAACTAGGACAACTATATTAGAACAGCAATGGACAATGGTATCTCCATTCAAAGGAAGAAAAACAAAACAAAAGGAAAAGAAAAAGAAAGAAGAACTCTTCAGAATCTGATGAAGACTGTATAAAAATTATCTCTTATGCAGCTCTTTCCCTTAATCTTATTTCCTCATACTGAAAATGACTAATATACAACCATGTTTATCCAAAATATGTATGTACAATGCTAACCTGACTGTTTGTTGCTGACAGGAGGGGGGGTGGGAAGGAAGGGTGGAGGGAAATTTTGTAATTAAAATACACATGTGCATATGGATGAAAGTAAATTAATTAATTTTAAAAAGGGCTGTTTTTTTGAAGGTGGGCTTTAAGGGAGCCAAGGAAATTGGGAGATAAAGATAAGGGAGGGAGAATTATTGATATTGTGGACAGCCAATGGAAATGCAGTCTGGGAAGGTCTGAATTGTTCAAGGAATGAAATGTTGCTTAAATTCACTGAATCATAGAGCATATAGAGGGGAGTAGGGTAAGAAAACTGGAAACAGAAAATATGATCAGGTGATGAAGGTATTAAAAAGTCAAACAAAAGATTTAATATTTGTTGCTTGGAATGATAGCCCATAGGCCACCAGAGGAATTTATTGAGGAAGGTAAGTGAGATGTTCACAATTTTGCATCAAGAAGATCACTTTGGTAGCTAAGTGGAGAATAAACAGTAATGGGGAGAGATTTGATGTAGAGAAGCTAAGAAGAGATATTAACTAAAGAATGTAATGATGAGAGCTTATACCAATATGGTAGTATTGGTGAGAGAAGGGAACATATGTGAAAGATGTTGTGAATTTACAATTATCAGGATTTGTCAGTAGATTGGATATGGAGGAGTGATTAGAACAATGAAAAGAAATGAAAAATTTAGCAAGAACTATATCTTGTGAGGCTGTATGAATGAGATATAGAATAATGTGTTATCAACATAAAAGAGAAGTGAAGAAGAAGGTGGAAAACATGAATTTAGTCTGGAGTATGTTCAAAATACCGTATAGATAGTTGCATTTGAGAGGCTACAGTAAAAAGAATGATTAGGGGCAAATAAATTCATTTGAGAATCATATGAATAAAGATTATTATTGAATTCTTGGGAAAATAGTATTATTAATTGAAAGAGTATGGAAAGAGAAGGTATAGGATAGAATCTTTGCACACATGCAATTAGTGAGCATGAATGGAATGGAAATGCAGTGAAATAAAATACATAAAAAGTAAATGAGATAGGCAAAAATAAAAAAAAGTGAGAGCAGTGGCATCAAAGAAAAATAAACACTGAGAAACAAGAGAATATCAAGGTAAAGAGGGTGACTGACAATGTTGCTTACTACAGAGAAGTTGAGAGGTATGAGGATTGAGACATTGTAAACAGATATGACAGTTAAGAAATCATTAATAATATTGGAGAGAATACCTTTACTTGAATGAAGAGGTCCTATTAAAGAATATTTAGAAGTGACTTAGAGGAGTAATCTTCTATAATGAGTACCCCCCTTTTTTCCTTTTTCTCCCTTATTAATTCTCAATTGACACTGTCTTCGTGTTTGGCAATTGAGAGACTGTTGGAATCTTTGGAGAGAACAGCTTAAGTTGAATAATGAAATCAGAATTTGAACCACAGAAATTTAAGAAGAGAATAAAATGAAAAGCCATGGAAGCACCAGTGGGAGATAGCTTTCTCATGTTTAACCATAATAGGTACCAGAAGTTTTGTCATTTATATTTAACATGCATTTTCTTTTTTTTCATTTTTATCAAAACATCAGACTGACTTCTAATCAGAAATTCATGTCTTATAATGGGATTTGTGTCAGTAGTACAGATCTAGGAAACTGTATGAAAGGAATTTTAGACCAAGATTTGAATACTTAAGTCTTCAGATTTTTATTTTGTTTGATTTTTAAAGTCTTTAATTGATATTTTAAAGCTCTGTGTTACATGGGTTTACAAGGAGAAGTAGCATCATTGGTGTGATGACTTGCTTAGCATTTTTCAGTTGTTCAGTCACCTTGGGTGTCTACTGATACCCAAATCTTACCTACAGTTCCAAGAAGCTGTAGAATGCATATTCTCTACCTTCTGATAAAAACCCTTCAACAGATTGAGAATTAGAGGATTCTCTACCCTTAGCATGTAGTGACTTCCCCAGTAGAATAGATATATGGAAACAACTGATGCAGGTGCATTGGAAAACTTAGAATTGATCATACATAAAGATGCCAAGATCATCCACTGCACCCTGGCCATTGCCAGTCACCTTGATTTTGTGCTTGCTACTCAGCTTTGAAAGAGTGCAGTTCATGACGTTTTGCAATTTTCACTTAAATCCAATTCACATACAAGGCAAAATATTACCTGTGATGTCATTTGTCCTGTTTGGAAATGAAGAACAAACAGCAATCATGAGAGGGAAAATAAATACAGTCAATCCTACAATTCAAAGAGTTATTGTTCCTTTAAAATGACAAAATAATCAAAAATATCAATATTTCTACATTGAATCTCTGGAAAATAGGAGGTAATTCAAGTTCCTTGACCACTAAATACTGTAATATTTCATTAGAGAAGACTATACTATTAGAGGGGGAAAATGTTTTGCTTTTACCAGTTTTAATGTATATATTCAGTGTGTCAATTATTTCATCATTACTGTGTTAGGAAAAGTAGATATTGTCAAAATTAATGTTTGTCATAAAAGAAATCTATGTACAAAGGTACAACTGTTTGTATATCTGCTCTACCTTCCTGGCCTTCCAGAATAGAGGTGTGAAGGGCCAGAGAAGTCCTGGAGAGGAACCCTTGTGGTTTCCCAGCAATACCTCCAAAACTTCCCAGGCAGCCTCTTGCTTCAATCTCAATCCCTATGGAGGAAGGAGCCAAACTCTTATCCAGTGAACAGGGCATCCTGCCATTGACACTGACTGAACTATCCTAGGAATAGCCATAGAACGACCTGCTTTGGGAACACAATGACAATATAAAACTTGATTATTAAAGGTAAACAATGAAAATATGGAATAAATTCATGGAGATCTCTTTAAAATGGTTGCGTAAGGGGGCAGCTAGGTGGTAGAGTGTATAGAGCACTGGCCCTGGAGTCAGGAGGACCTGAGTTCAAATGTAACCTAGCTGTGTGGCCTTGGGCAAGCCATTTTAACCCCATTTCCTTGCAAATACTAAAAAAATTAAAGGGTTGGGTAAACATGACCAGTAAAACACATCTTTGGATGACAAACACTTCACAAAATTGTTTTCATCACACCTTTCTTTTTCTCTCTACTGCACATAGCCTCAAATATGCAGGTTTCAAAACAAAAGTGAAAATGAGATCTACAATAAAATCATGTGAAGCTTGTAGTTGTGAAAATCAAAGGGACAAACATTAAGGATTGACTATATAGAACGGTTAACTAGAGGAGGAGGACATGGACATGTTTGTAGATTGCAAAGAAGCAGGCAATGGATAAAGAGAAATTGAAGATATATATGAGATTAGGGATGATGGGAACATTTTCAGGAGAATATGGGATGGAATAAGATCACTTAAGCATGTAGTGGGGTTTGCCTTGGAAAGGAGAGAGATCATCTTAGCATGTGAAACTGGATGATGGAAATAAGTAGAAAAAGTTATCTGAGTGATGTGAGTAGAAGAGGGAACAAGAGGAAGATCTGGGACAAAATTCTTATCTCTGAGGATAGAGGGAAAGTCTAGAGTGATTTGAAGAAGGATGGAAAGAAGTTGGAAAGTAAATCCCTTAATAAATCACTTAGGTTTGATAGAAGATTCATTGAAAACTTAATAATGGTTAGAATGTGATATTTCAGAGTGAACTTAATAGAGTTAGTTCATTATCACAGGCCATACTGATTGGTCTATAACAGATTATTATCACCTGGACCACAAATTCTCCAGATTTGAAAAATGCTCTGTACTTGGGCTAAGATGTTTGTCTGGTCTCTTGAAACTAGGGACCTTTTTTTTCCTAATGGACTTTTGGCTCATATCCTTTGATCTAGAATGTTTGTCACACACTGAATGTTTAATAGATTTAGATTTTAAAAAGATATTAAAGGTAATTTAGTTGAATCCTACCATTTTAGAGATGAAGAAATAGAAATGAGAGTGGACATAATTTGACTCAGATTTCACAGGAAGTGAAAAATTAGAGGTTCTTTAATAGTTTCTCCAACTCCAAAAACAGTGTTCTTTTCCCTTGTATCATACTTCCTTACTGTATGTCTTAAGGAAATATTTTGATATATTATTTACTTGTTCTGATAGAGAAAAAGAGAAATTATTTTTAAAAGTCATAGCATAGATAATTTTAGAGTTGCAAAGGACTTTAGAATTTGGAATGGAAGAGATATTAAAGCATAAAACATTACAAATGTGGAGTATTAAACATCAAAATGATTGACTTTAGAATATGGAATGGGGGGCCTTGAAAAGACCTTGGAGATTATATAATCCAGTATGTTCTTTATTCAGTTTAAGGAATGTAGAAGTGAAGTGACTTATCCAAAGTTGCAGAGTAGTTTGGGAAAAAGCTGTTACTAAAAACCAAGTCACCCCACCATGCCACATAGTTCCTAAAGAAAAAAAATATCATTTTGAGGAAATCTTTGTAACCCTTCCCCAGGTGAAGGATCCTATTCTGCAGTTGTCAAAGAATATTGATATCAAATATCAAAGAATATTGATAATGTTACCCAATCCTTATCTAAAAAAGAGTTTAAATTCAGTTGTCCTTTGAAGTTTTTTTTAATATTAAACATTCACTTAAGCAGTAAAGAGATTACATTTGAAAATTTTTGAATTAATAGTTGCTTGATCATACCTTTATTAGTGGCAACAAATAGTTTCTTGGGAATTGTGGAAATGTAAATACACTGTCGCAAACTGTCATTGGTTGGGTTTGTGTTTCTTAAATATGTGCATACCATGGCCCACAAACATAAACTACTGAGAGAAAAATACCTATACACACACAATTAATATATAGCTATCTAAAGAGAGGAAAAACATACAACAAACAACCATAACAAAAACAAATCAAAATAAAACATGAGACTAGTATTTCTAACAGAGCTCCTAAGGGAAAGAAATTTGGACATAGTGATACTACTTTTACAGCAATCTTTTCAAGAGTTTTTATTGTTTTCTATATCAGTCATGCCCAAACCTTTCTTGACAAAGATACTGGAGTGATTTGCCATTCTATTCTCCAGCCCATTTAACAGAGGAAGAACTGAGATTAAACGACTTGGCAAAGATCACACATATTTGAGCTCAGTAAGGTAAGGCTTCCTAACTCCAGGCCCAGCACTCTATCAACTTTGTCACCTAGTTGTCCCTTTCAAGAGTGTACATATCTATTTTAAGAAGGATTCTTAGCTCAGAAAATATCAGAAAATGTAGTAATGATGGAGATAGGGAGTGTTTGAAGGGATCAAAAAATCTGAATAGTAGTCTGATTTTAACCAGGAGTTAGCTCTATGATCTTTGTCAATTTTATTGCCTACATTTTGTAAAATCCCTTCTAAGTTTCTTCCTTTTCTCTCATTTTAAACTCCCAGAATATGCTATCTACACTTAGTGCCTCTGCTTCCCATAGTATTACTTGCTTATAAACTCTCTGCAAACTGTCTTGCCTTCTCATCATTCAGCTGAAACAACCTTCTACAAAATTACCAATAGCCCCTTAATTGCCAAATCTAATGGGCTGTAACTAGGGCAGGGTGATTGGTTCTTTACCCACAGGTGCTGAAATTTGGAGGACACAAACATAATTCCAGCAAGCATTTCAATGTCTCACCATCTAAAGCCACAATTTAGGTGAGCTATTGTTGTAACAGATGCAAAAATTCTTGGTTGAAATGTTATTCAATACATTGCCTTACAAATATTATATGCCTTATAAATATGTGCAGTCAGTCAAATAGAACAGAAACAAATAGACATATAATTTGGAAATGGAAGGAATATAATCAACATATAAATTTAGAGCTCAAAATGACCTGTAACTCAGGTACCAGATATTCTTTCCTCTATTGATTTTCTGCTTTATTTTGATTCACCTACCTGTCTAACTGCTCCTTCATAGGATTGTTTCTTATTTATTTATTTACATACTAATTTGCTTGCTTATATGCTTACTTCATTATTTATGTATTCATTCATTCATTTATTCATTCATGCATTCATTTATCTATCTATCTGTCTATCTTTCTATCTTGTCAGATGACTTTTTTCACTAGGTCTGAGTATACTTGAGTATCTGCTGAAGGAGCTTTATCATTTTTTTTCTATACTATCTCACTGAATGACTTAATCAAATCCTGTACTTTTAGCTAGTCAAATCAGAAGGTCAATAACCATTTATTAAGTGAGTATTATGTTTCAGACATGGTACTAAGTGATGCAAATAATTATCAGATCTATTATATGGCTTTAATCTCTTCTTTTCTTCTGTTCTGCATCAGCTGTATCACCTGTATTACAAACTGAAAGTTCTATGGTCATCTCAAACTCAACATAACCAAAACAATGGATTATCTTTGTTCCATAACCTCCTCATCTTCTGAACTTCTCTTACTGTGAACACCATCCTTCTAGTCATTGGGAAGAATTTATTTCTTTTTAAAATGTATTTTGTTAAATATTCCCCAATTATATTTCAGTTGGATCCCTGAGTGCTTTCAGAATGGATCCCAACTTTAACACTCCTGCTCTCAGTAACTCACTGAGTCTATGAATTGCCAAGAAGGTGCTGTTCTAGATTAGTAAAGATAGTTTGCCTGGAAGCTCTGTAGACTCATGACATCACAAATGCCATTCCCCTCCCTATTATTACCAAAGCAACACCTCAGTATGACCTAGGAAAGAATCAAAATGGTCAACTGCTTTTTTGTCAAATAATATTTTGAAAGTTATATGCAAACCTTAAAAATACCATAAACATATTTGCTATTTGGCCATTACTTGATTACCTGACTTGAGAGTCCCTGAGGATTTTTATTATTTCTTCTGGGATCACAAGAATCTGATTTCTCCTGAAGTGGTCTACTATGGGAAAGATTTCATATCTATTTTTAGTTCCAAATTTTCAGCAGTTTTTTTTCCTCTTCCTTCCCTATGTTATATTTTTCTATACAGACTTCTATTGATTTGAGAAATATCTAGAATTCTTTATGGGACTCTCTTTACAAGCTATTCTTCTCTATACTCCTTATTAAAAATCTTACTTTAATTTTTGAATCCCCCTACCCCTTGCTAAAAAAAAATGCATTTCATTGTCATATGTACTATATTGAAAACTATCCCATTGCAGAGTAGTTGCCTACTTTCATTTCAGAGAGACAGAATATTTCAGTATATGAAGTACTGAACAGAAAAAAATCTTATAATGAGCTTATTTTGACATTAGAGATGGAAGATAAATAGCTAGCTAGCACGCTAGATGATAGATAAACAGATGATAGATAGATGGATAGATAAATGATAGACAAATGATAGTTAAGCAAATAAATGAATGTATAACAAATCAGTGAATTTTCATTTTGACTCTTTCTTTTATAGGCACATTTAAAGGGGAAATGATAACAAAGGTGGGGAGGGGAAGGACTAATGCTTAGACTGGATGAAAAAATGATTATTGATGACAGTGAGACTGCAGAGCTGCCTAATTATTACTACCATTTCTGCTTCTCTTTTCTTAGTCAAGGAGAATGATGGTTATATCAGAAAGTCTCAAACAAAAATGACTAAGGGGGATTTGATACTGAATACAAGTAAGGAGAAAGTATGGGAGCACCTAGCTGCCCTTGATGAAAAAGAAGGCAAAGGCCCATTCACTAGTAAAAGAGTTAGCTGAGAAAAAATCTCACTTTCTGCATTGTTTCAAACATTTTCACTGTTTCAATGGCAGAATATCCCCCAAACATCCCTCAATTTACAGGTAAGAATTAGACAAGACTGAATTAGATTGCTTAAACTTGGCATGCATCCCAGAAAAGTTAGCTAACTATTGTGTTAAGCCTCTGGTTTTGGTTGCATGAATAACTATATTCCAGGGAAAGTACTTTTTTTATAATATTAGAAATAGGGTCCTTCCATTCGGCCTTTAATAAAAATGGAGTTAAAAAAAAGAAATGAGAACTTTCCATGAATATATTTCTGGCTATTTGACTGTAAATAGAAGTCTGATATGAGCAGTCATTTTATTTCATCTGCTTTACTTTACTCTCTTTGTTTGGACAATAAGAAAAGAATGGAAGGGGGGAGGGGATTATAATTTCCCTCCGCCCTTTCCACCCTTTTCAAAAAATATATAGATAGATATAGATATAGATATAGATATAGATATAGATATAGATATAGATATAGATATAGATATAGATATAGATATAGATATAGATATAGATATAGATATAGATATAGATAGATGTAGATGTAGATGTAGATGTAGATGTAGATGTAGATGTAGATGTAGATGTAGATGTAGATATAGAGATAGAGATAAAAACATTCGTCCTTTCATTCCTGACATTTTAAAATATTGAACAAATGATGACATTTATGAATTTTATAATTTCTATAGATTTAATGCCCATTGTGATGCAAAGTACCTGTTATGATAGAAATGAAAATAAGCTTAGTTAAATATAGGTAATATACTAAATCTCAATATGTGATTCCCTGAGTGGCTTTCATTATGAATTGTTAGATTAGGAATAGGAATTTTAAGAAATGTGGATATTTATGTTAATATAGATTCCACCTTTAAAACTACTTCATTTTTTCTTTCAACTTAATATTACCCATTATTTCAGAGGTGGAATCTCTAGGATACAGGAATTATTTCAAAATATATAATGATTTTACTTACAATATGAAAGAAAGGTATATTTTAAATGTATTTTTTCAGGAAACTGAACTCATAGATTGGAGGAAGTTTATTGTTTTGTATTATCTCAGAGAACAAGTGTGATAGTATATAGTATATACAATAGATAGTATATGATTTATTAATGTAAACTACTTTAGGTGTTCCCCTCTCCTTTTTATTTTTTTGTGAGGATAACTTACTAACATGAATTTCTTCCAAATTTTGTTAAAAAAATGATTTGCCTATTTATATATAAGCTGAAATTTCCCAAATGTGATCAAAGTGTATTTTATTTTGGTTCAGAAAAACAAAACAAAACAAAGCAAAAAATTAGACTTCAAAAGGTGCTATATCTTTGAAAATATAAATTGATGTTTATGCTCTAATCAGACACATGATTGACAGTTATATATATATATATATATATATATATATATGAGCTTTGGAATGTGTGTAAAAATATTCATATAAAAATGAATAGAGCACTAAACTTGGCATCAGAAGGAACTGCATTCAGATCCTTCCTCATCCTCTTGTACCTTTGTAAACCTCTTCTCTAACCCAGTTTCAAATCATCTATCTCAAAAGGTTCTATGACAGTCAAATGATTACATGCAAAGAAGTTTGCATTCCTGGAAGTATTCTATAAATGTCAGCTATTATATAAATATCTGTAATTAAAAATGTTTTCAATTATTAGAGTTTATATATACATATATATGTATATATATAAAGCAATCAAGCTTCCATACACACAATACAACATAACACAATGCAACACAAACTACACACTCATACATACATCCCTGAACAGATCATTCAGGCTTGTACCTATATACATGTATTGAAGTTATAAATTTCAATTGAAAGTATTTCAGAATGCTCTAATTTAGAATGATTAAACTATCATTTTGATGTTGGAAAGGGCTCAGCATTCTTATACAAATAATTTTGCTTTCGTGATGCCCTAATATAACTCTAAAAATGAAACAGAGAGTTTCAATATTTTAAAGTGTGATTCCTATATCAACCAATGGGCCAGGAGCAAAAAGAACTTTCCCATTACACCACAGTAAAAAAGGTCTTCCTGGATTTTAAAAGAAAAGTGTGTTTGGAAAGAAGGGGTATTAAAGGAAAAACCTAAATGTTACAGACATAGCAGTTTGGACCTTGAGAATTTAACTTCTCTAAATATCAACAAAGTAATTCTGAATGACAGATGTAGACTCAAGAGATAGGTATTATTTTTTCTATGTTCTATACTTAAAGAAATATTTCTGAAACTACAATTGCTTTCTTAACCACATTTTACAAATGAGAATACTATATTGATTAAATTTTCTCTCTTGACTATGAAAAAACTCTGCCTCTACCCTCACCTCCTTATTAAGACACCACTGAAGAATCATCCTTTCTTCAAGCTTTTAGAGTCTAATGAAACAGGTTAATGGGTATTGAAGGGGCAGATGATATTGGCCATAGCATATGCTTTGCAAGAAAAAAAAAACTTGAGATCTTTCCAAAATGTACATTTTTGGGAGAGGGCACCAAGAGAAAGGTGAAAAGAGAGAATGCAGATTGTTTCAATAAATCATATATCTCCACAGTATACAGATAAAATACTGGTAATTATAATGGGTGTGTAGGTTTAGACTTTCATCCCTCAGTTCCTAAGACTAGACCAAGGCATCTTTTTTCACTCTATTTTCTCACCAGTTCATCTATGTGTATAAATGTGCTTTAATTTTTTTCTATGAAGTTTTCTGATCACTTTATACAGACTTTTCAATGCACAATGTTATTGCTATTGCTGTGGTGGTGGTAGTTGAAATTGGTTCATTTAGAAAAAAAATTTGTCTTCTTTATTGATTTGCTGGAAATGACTGTTGTTAAATGCCACCTGAATGCTAAGAGTGACTTTTCTGAAGGTATTTTTTTTCTTTTTTTTACTTCAAAGAATATACAAGCTGGGGTGACTAGGTGGCGCAGTGGATAGAGCACTGGCCCTGGAGTCAGGAGTACCTGAATTCAAATTGGACCTCAGACACTTAATAATTGCCTAGCTGGGTGGCCTTGGGCAAGCCACTTAACCTCCTTTGCCTTACAAAAAACAAAAACAAAAAACAAAAACAACAACAACAAAAAAGAATATTCACTCTAGATAGTACAGTGTAGAGAGGACTGGACCGAAGGTTAGGAATTCAAATTTACCCAGTTTCTTCATCCATAGAAATAGAGAAAACAATAGCACCAATATCTCTTGCAAAGATAAATTAAAATGATATTTTCAAAGTGTTCTGCAAACCTTAAACAGCTGTATAAATAGCCACTATCATTAATAGCTAGGGTTACTATTTTTTCAGACTTTGTATCAACTGACCACCTGGGTCTATATTATGAATGATTTATTCTTCATATGCTTCACAACTAAGCAGGGGAACCTGAAAGCCCTCTAAGGCTAATTGTTTCCTCTTTCATGCAGTCTTAAGAGAGAAGAAAGAACAAGAAGAATGAGAAGAGATCATTAGCGAGATAATAAGTCTGTGATTTTTCTTGGCTATATTCTTTTCCAGTCAGGAGAGGCAGAACTTATAAGGATACTGCCACCCAAGTGCTATAGAAAAAACTAGGGCTACAAAGAAAAGAATTGGGAGGATACTTTGTTATTCAAATAATTATTCTCAATGTATCATTACTGGATTGTAATTAAGTTACCATTGAATGATGGGATGAAGGGATGCTGGCTAGGTTGGTTTTGTTCAGCAGAGAGATAAAAGAATCTAAAATAATCATAACAAAGTTTTTCATTTGCCTTATGCTTTACTGTTTACAGTACTTTCACATTTATTAGATCACTATCCTATAAGGTACACATTAAAGGTTCAATCACCAACATTTTATATACAATGAAACATTATTAGATGTGCAAAATAGTTTCCAAGAGTAACTTGGTTGGTAAGTGGTAGAACCAGAATCAGAAGCCAGAACTGGGAATTTCTTGCTCAATCATTTCCTACATGCCTGTAGCTCCTGTCACCCAGAAAGGTTCATTTAGTTATTGCAAGAAAACATCAAATCTGGCTGTACACTAAATGTAATTTTTATTTTATTTAGCTTGAACAAGTTATTCAATAAACTCAGTAATATAAAGAATAAAATATAACTCTATAGAATGAATGTCATGCATGTATATGTATTATACTTTGTTCCAAAAGTATGTAGATGCTGTTGGGAATAGAAAATAAAATTTCACTGAAAAAAGAACATTGAAATCATCATAATAACACCTGACTAGAACATACTTTTAAATTTGGAGGGGAAAATCCCTTATAATCTGAGTTAAACTTCTATATGCATTATTAAACACATTCATTTTATATGTTAGTATATTGAAAACAATCGAGTTACTTGCCTAGGGTTGTACCTATGAAGTAGTAAAGGCTAGCTTTCACATCAGGTCTTCCTGACTCCTCATCCAATATTGTATTCAATCAGCTGTACTTTGTGGCTCTCAATTTTAAAAAAAATACAAAATAAATGCATTATTTTATTATCATGAATTTTCTCAGCTCACAATTACCAATAGTACAATTACTGAATAGAGAACAGAGAGTAGAGTCTGAAATGATCTTTTTTTAAAGAAAAAATGTTAACAAATGATTCTTATCCTTGATAAGGTTGGAATTAGCTTATCATACCATACTTTGTCCTATTGCATTTTCCAGGATTGAGGAGTTAAATCCCTTTAAAGGATTATATCAAAACTGAGACATTATAGCTACAAGACACCCAATACACTCAAAAAGGTTCACCCATTGTCTTCCTAGAAGAGATGTCCACTTTTGAAATGGTTTCCTCAAAACATCTCTCTTTAGATTGACAGCTATGTCATTCCATTTCCATTCTGAAAAGAATAGCAAGCCCCCTTTCAAAAGTAGTGTTAAATTTCCCTGGGTACTGCAGGTTCTTGTAAAAGACTAAAACTGACATGTTATTCTGGCAACAAGCAATTTTTTTTTGAATAATCAGATCCTGAGCACCTTTCTAAAGTGGCGTCAGCAGGAATGTGTTACAGCCGAATTGCTCAGTGTCAACTACTACAAAATTTATAACTCATTTGGTGAAGGTGAAATCACTTGTTTTCTTCACCTTTTGTGGGTAGAGGAAGTAACAATTTCAAAGAACTATGGAATCACAAATATCAAATTTGAAAGAAACCTCAGAGGTCATATAGCCTAAGTTGTCTTTCAATTGAAATCTATTCTATACCATTTAAAACATGATTATACAATTTCTGGTTGATGACTTCCAATGAAGGAAAACTTTCCACATATCAAAGATGGCAATCCTAATTGTTATGAAAGGCTTTTCCTCCTTATCTTTCCTTCATATGAAGGACTGTCCTTCAAAAATTGAAAGACAGTTATAAAGTTTATATGAGGTTAACTCTTCTTCTGACTAAATATCTTGATTACACTACATTATCTTTATATATTGTGGCTTACTTTCTTCTAGTCATCTTGGTCACCTTATTCTGGATCAACTCAGACTTCTTTCCTAAATTGTTATGAAATGAACAAAAGTATGCAGATATAACCTGACCAGAGTTAGATCATGCATTTTTAGCTAAAATAACTTAAATTATTTCTCTCTTTTATCTAAGCTGCCATCCATTGCTCTCATACTAACATGGAATCATCTGGCTGACTTTTTAAATATATAAGTCTTGGGGGCAGCTAGGTGGTACAGTGGATAAAGCACCAGCCCTGGAGTCAGGAGTACCTAGGTTCAAATTCAGTCTTAGACACTTAATAATTACCTAGCTTTGTGGCCTTGGGCAAGTCACTTAACCCCATTTGCCTTGCAAAAACCTAAATAAATAAATAACTCTTGATTCATGCAACTCTCCTTATGTTTGGACTCTCCTCTGGACATCCTAATTCCAAAAAGAATTTGAGTTATTTCTGTACATATCATGCCCCCAATCAGAACACAAAATTATCTTTTTATAACTTTAACACAGTGCTTTGTCAGAATAGATAATTGTTGAATTGAAATGAACTTAACCAGACCCTAATTAGCTGAACTATGCATATTTGATTTAATTGTCCATTAATTTCCCTTGAGATCAAGTCAAAAACTGTTTTGTTAGTTTCTTTTTTTAAATTTTTTTTTTATTTCTTGCATCTTTAGGACTTAGAGTAGTGCCTGGCAATTGATTAATGCATATTGATTGATTAGAATTAAAATTCTGGTTCTAGTCAAGTAAGAGTTAATGCTCAGGTCATTAATCACAGAAGGAGTCAAATATTTTTCACTAGGCAAGTAAAAGCTTTTGCTGGATTGTGGAGGTAACAGAAACAACTTGTGTCAAAATAGGAGGTGGAAGGTCAAACAGAAAAAATCAGATGGAGTCACCATACCAGCAAAGACAAATGCAGAAGAAATCAGAGTTTAGGAAAGGTCAAATATATAATAAGCACAAGACAGAAAAAAAGCTCAGAAGAAGAATAAAATGTTAGAAGAGGAGACTTTGGGGCAGGGAAAGTGAGCATGCTCCAAAAAAGACTGAAAAAGCTAAGTCAAGTTGGGAACCAAGGTGTCATTGAATGACATTTCACAGTCCCTTGTGTGCCATAACACATGGTCCTATAGTGTGTAGGATTTGTTTAAAAATCTTTTATGCCTATTGTTCTCTATTCAATAAAGTCACTTTTGATTATTGCAGTTTTTTGGGGGGGTTCTTCTTTTATAATTTTATTTATTTATTTTCATCCATATGCACAAGTATTTTTTCAGTTACAAAATTTCCTTCCACCCTCCCGTCTCACCCCCCTCCCCAGAGTGGCAAACTTTTGGGTTAGCATTATACATATATGTGAGGAATGAAGGGTGTGTTGGTCTTCACAAGGTGTGGAGGGGGGACCATTTGAAATCCGTTACAAAGGAGGAATGGCCCCAGCCAATAATAAAGCTGGGAGAGTTTTCCTAATCCCATTCCAAAACTGACAAACCCAAGATGAGAAGAAACTAGTCCTTAACTGGTCAAGAGTAACCTAGAGTCTTGACCTTCTCCTTGGCACATGCTCTAGGATATCCATGTGTTCTTGCTCATTACTATAACGAGCAGGGTGGGGAAATGTATAGGAACTAATGTATCAATTAAATTTGTGACCCAAGCCTATGGTTGGCATGAAAGGGCAGAAACAAAGTCTTTCAAACTGCATAAAAGAGCTTGTATTTTGGAGTTTCCCCACCGCTCTCTCCCACTATGAGATAGATGTGCCATTTTGTTAAGATATCTTAATAAAAAACAATTTAATCATTCTGGACTAAATATTTTGGAGCCATCTATAACATATGTATTTTGAGAAACATGATTACAGATTATTTTCAGTATGAGGAATTAGAATTAAGGGAAAGAGGTACATAAGAGATAATTCTTATAAAGTTTTCATTGGATTCTGAAGGGTTATTTCTTGTGTGTGTGTGTGTGTGTGTGTGTGTGTGTGTGTGTGTGTGTATGTGTATAGGTTGATTATTAGTTACAATTTTTTTAAACTTACTTTCATGTTCTTATGGTCACTTACTTAAAAGTTCACTGGAATATTTGACTGTGGACAAAACTATTCAATTCAACAAACATTGAAGTGGCTACTCCATTGCAAGCATTGTGTTGAGAACTTGGGATACAAAGACAAAAATGAATTGATCCTGGCTTTCAAATATCATTCTACTGAGAGGATACAATAGGTATTTTTAAAAGGAAGTATAAAATAATATGGAAAAATTCCAAGATATTGAATGCCAGTAATTTGAGGGGAAGGAAGGACTGGATCAGGAAAAGCTAATGTAGGAGATGACTCCTGACATTGGACCAGCTAGGTGGGGTTGGAGGATAAAGTTCCAGTTGAACTCAAAGAAGACCTGAGTCCAAATATGGTCTCAGATATTTATTTTCTATTTTTGTGATCCCTGGACCAATCTTTATGCTCTGTTTGTCCCATTTTCTCACCTATAAAATAAATTGGAGAAGGATATAGTAAATTATTCTAGAATGTTTGCCAAGAAAACCCTAAGAGATCACAAAGAATCAGACATGACTGAAAAAGTATTAAATAGCACCAAGAATAGCATCTGATGTGTTCTTTTAAAAAAAAATCTAGAGGTTCTATGAGAGAAACATGAGGACAGAGACATTTTCAGATGTGAAGATTATTTGTGCAAAAGCACAAAGTTCAGAAATAGAGTTCCCTGTATGGGGAAAAGTAAGGCAGATAGTCCTTGAGAACTGCCTTCCTTCCTTTTATTCTTTCTCTCTTTCTTTTTGTCCCGGGGGGGCAAGAGAGAGAGAGAGAGAGAGAGAGAGAGAGAGAGAGAGAGAGAGAGAGAGAGAGAGAGAGAGAGAGAATGAATAGAGAGAGCATTTTCTTAGATCTAAAATTTTAAATAGTATCAGAAACTATGCAAAGACCATGGGAAATAAATATAAATATAAACAGCCTAATTATCCCTGCCTTCAAGAAACTTATATACTACTAATAATAAGATAGCCTTTAAAAGGAGCTTAAAAAATAGAGTGGTTTAGAGAATTGAAGCTTATGGTCAAGAAGTAAAGTGAAGAATACAAAGTCAGCTACTGGCAGATTAAGAATCACCCTTTATGTGGTCTACTATGATATTTTAAAGGTGATTCAAAGAGCAATAGTAGTTCCTGGAAATATAAAGTGGAACATAATATAGTTCCTACTTTCATGGAACTTGAAGCCTCATGTGTTGATAGGGTATCTTATATATATTTGAGCTCTATTCCAGAGAAGTGTTCATAACAAATATACTCTCTACTTTCTAATTCTTAGGGAACTAGAAGAATGAGAGTTTGAGATCTATACAGAGATAGTCAAGGTACTATTCAAAAAGAACATTACAAATAAGGCAACACACTTACAATACAATAAAAGGGAGGAGTTTCAAACATCTTGATAATGATTATAATGACCCAGGGATGCCACAAAAGATAAAGGGAATTTAGATGAATGATGAATGAGGCAAGATGATTGAGGGTGATTGAGAACAAAAATCAAGTATCTCAAGATTATGTGTTTTTTGTAGCCTTGACAATAATATGAGAATCTTTGGGGTGATCAGGGAGGACTAGCACCTCTTGAATATTTTTCTGGGACTTTTTCAGTGCTGTTCCTTCACAGTTGGTATCCACCTCTCATCTTCCTCTCACCTGTAGCTTCAAAAAGCATGTATACTTGCCACATCATGGTAAAAACTACCTTAGCACACAGGCTTAATCAAATTTAGGGTAGTCCACAGGTCCCAAATCCATTGCTGAGTTAAAGGTTATCTACCCCAAGCATATAAAGACATCCCCAAGTGAATGAGAACAATTTGTTCAAACATTCATAAAACAGGACATGTGAAACACTTAGATCTTGGTCAGACATGAAAGACTTCAATGACACTGGAAGACAGAGTGAGGCTGACAACTTCATGCAACTCTGCCTTAATTAAATCCAATTCACACACAAGATACACAAGTCAAGAACATATCCATGTTGGAACTGATCCCTTCAAAAATAAAGGAAAAACAAACAACAATGAGGACCCATTTGAGTGGGATAAAGTTTGAGATTTCTTCAGTAAAATATTCTAGATTGAATTTGGTTAATTGTGACCCTCCTCCCTTGACAAAGCAAACTTCTGGGATATTGTTGAAGACTCAAATGTCCTCACCCTATCTGTTGATGTCTGGAGAATCTTTCAATTCCTAGGCCAAAAGAGATAATCTGGTTTTGGTTTGAATTTAATGTTCTTTTCCTTAGATTAGTTTGCTGGTCTATATTGTAAAACCCCACTCCTCATTAATGAGGGTGGGTCAGTGGGGGGGGGCAGGAATCCAGTTAGCATAAATGTGATTCTTGGGCCTTTTTCTTTTGCCTCAATCTCTATAATTGATTGTGGCCCTTTCCTTGAGAAATGAATAAAGCCTTCTTTTCATACCTGGAGAGATCTCCAAAGTTTATTTAAGTGGCATTTGTTACACACACACACACACATACACACACACACACACACACACAGAATAATCATAGGGAGGAGATAGCTGATGGAAAGTCATTTATGTCTTATTTCACAACTGGCAGATAGTTGCCTTAAAGTTCAGCAAGTTTAATATTCTTATTTTACAGGTTGTAAACTTGACTCTTATTAAAAGCCAATAACTTACCTGAGGTCAAATAATTTGTACATTGATCAAAGGATATGAATAGATGTCTAGGGCCAGACCCTAGCAGTGATTTACACATATTTTTGATGACCTTTGTCATCACAGATATGCATGTATTCCTTGCTCATTAAATGGATTTATTGGCTCACCAGTGAATCTTGACCTAAGACATCTGCAGCTCTAGAGGTGTTTTGGAAGCTTTCTGATAAGGAAAATTACAGACTTTGAAGGATAAATATCATAAATTTAACCAAGTAAACTATGCAGTGGGTTTCCTCTGACTTGTCATGTCTGAGATAAGTTTTGTTATAACAGTCTGAGTATTCAAGAACAAAGTTAAGAGAGTTTGTTTCACGACCCTAAGTGTTGGTACTTTATTGGCATCTAAGTATTTGCTGGACATCTCTTTTCAACATAACTCTCAACTCAATGCCCAGATTCACACCAGAGCTATTGTGGATGATAGAGTTTTCAAATGAAAAAATTAAAGCTATATATAATCATATGAAAAAATGATCCAAATCTTTAGTGATTTGAGAAATGCAAAATTAAACTATGAGGTGTCACCCTGATGCAAGGAAGATGAAGAGAATTGTGAATGTAGAAATTGGGTCGAGATATAAATTGACTCTTGAAATGTAAATTGACTAAAGTATTGTAATTGTAACAGAAACAATTTGTAATTTCATATTGCAATCTCAAATTACCATTACAATTGATTCACTGTTTAATATAAAATTTATGTCCTGTTCTCCTTAGGGTCCAGGGAAATAGGGAGTTCACTTTTTGCCCTCTGGATGAGAGGCAAGACATAAAACCCTGAGCTTGACTCCAGCTCAGGGCCACAGTCTTCTCTACCAACATATGACCCAGCCAATGCTTGGCTGTTCTTTTATCTCTTTCTCTCTCTCTCTCCCTAGACCTTCCTATGTCTTGTAATCTTTTTAATAAATTTTTGTTTTATTTCCATCCTTGCTTTCCTGAGTCTGAATAATGAATCCTCATAGGCAACCCTACACATATCAGAATGGCTAAGATGACAAAAAGGGAAAATGATCAATGTTGGAGAGGTTGTGGAAGGAGTGGGACATCAATACATTACTGGTGTTTTTGTGAATTTGTCCAACCATTCTGGAGAGTAATATGGAACTATGCCTGAAGAGTAATAAGAATGTTTATACCCTTTGTCCCACCAATTCAAATTCTAGGTCTATATGCAGAAGAAATCATAAGAAATGGGGAAAGTCCGACATGTTTCAAAATATTCCTAGGAACTCTTTTTATAGTGGAAAGGTCTTGGAAATTGAGGAGATGTCCATCAATTGGGGAATGGTTAAACAAGTTATGTTATATGAATATTATGAAATATTATTCAGCATAAATGTTTGGATTTTAAAGAAGCAGGGAATGAATTTTAGCATCAGAATGAAGGGAAAAGAACCAAGACAACAATGTACACATTAACAACAACATTGTGTATTGATCAATCCTGATTAATGCAGCTGCTCTCAGCAGTCCAGAGAGTGAGGACAGCCCTGTTAGACTAGCTATGGACAATGCTATTCCCATATGGAGGAAGAAAAACAAAACAAAATAAGAATCCTTCAGAATTCTATGAACCCTACATACCCTTATTTTTTTAGTTTTTGCAAGGCAATGGGGTTAAGTGGCTTGCCCAAGGTCACACATCTACGAAATTATTAAGTGTCTGAGGCCAGATTTGAACTAAGGTACTTCTGACTCCAGGGCCAGTGCTCTATCCACTGCACCACCTAGCCACCCCCCTACATTCACTTTTTAAAAATATCTCATGTATTTCTTTCCCTTAATCCAAATTTCTCATACTGAAAATGATTATTCTATAAGCATGTTTAACACAAATGTCTATATATAATATTAACCTGACTGTTCACTGCAAAGGGGAGAGGGGTGGGAAGGGAGGGTGAAAGGAAATTTTGTAACTTCAAAATACACAGAGACATATGGATGAATGTTGAAAAACTTTCATAACATGTACTTGGGAAAATAAAATATCAATAAAAAAAAAAGTGGTAAGTACTAGAGCTGGGTTTTGAACATAGACTCTGACACAAAATTCAGTTCTCTCTCCTTTGGTACAACAATGTCATCTAAAACCCAAATTTATCTTTCCAGGGCCTAAAGCACATCACTTGGAGAAAATTTCATTATAGTTTCCAAAAATGAAATTCTACATTTGAGCTTTTGCCTTGATTAATGAAGCAAAAATAAGGACAAAGAGAATTTAAATGAATTTATTACAAATACATCAATATAGCAACAAGCTGATATTTTGATTACTGGAGATAAGAAATGTTTTCAAGGCAGGATCAAATTTTATGGGCCAACATCAGCAAAGGGGTTGGGTTGGGCCCTTGAATCTTAAGCTTCTCCTCAAGGTAACTGATAATGCAAAAAGTTGAGGTCTGGGTGTGGCCTTCCCACATAAAGCTTCCCTCAATACAGAGCGACAAGCAGATGTGGAAACAATAGGTCATTGAATCAAAATAAATTTCAGTACAATACAATTTACTGGATGAATGCCCCAGCATATTCAACAGTTTCAAATCCAGTGTTCTTTCCACTTTATCCCTTTTAAAGAGAAACACATAGTTAATCTGTGCCCTCCCCAATCCCCAAATTTATCAGCTCTCCTTTCTAGGTTGGTTCTCCTTCCTAATTCCAAGAAAAAATTGAAGTGAAACACCACCTCTTTTCCCCCCAATATCATTACCTCAATTGAGTTTGCAGTTCATGCACACTGAGGTAAATATCTCCTTAGTACTTTCCTTTTTTGGAGAAATAAATATAATTTCCAAAATCCTACAGTAGTTTCTGATATGTCAGAGGTAAATTGCTTGTGATACAGTCTGCTGATTATCTGAATTGTAGGGGTATCAGAGTAAGTTATCACCTGACATCATTGCCACTTGGAATTTTGATTTTATCTTCAGCATTTTCCTTCTATAGAAATAGTTTTCTCTACACTCTGTCATCAGAGTCTACAGCAAATGTATGACTGAGTTTGTTTTGCAGACTTCAAATTTTATTTTGAAATAAAGATTTATTCCCCCATAGAATTCTGACAGTTTTGCTCATATGGGAATTGATAGTTAAAGATATTGTGGAAATTTAAAGATGTCTATCTATTAACAAAGCTATGGTCTGAAAATTCATTTGTCATTCAAAACCCACTGGGTCACACCAAGCAAAATGAAATGCAGACATTCCATAACAACTAAAGGTTACATTTAGAAACATTTATTTGTTTTCCCCACCACACACATAGATAAATGTCTTACACATATGCTAAATAAATGCAATGTAAATTTATAACTACTCTCCAATTTTTGTAGTGAAAAGTACTTGAGAAATAAATATTAAAATGCTTATTTTGATGGCCAGCAACTCTTCATCTATACTTATTAAGCCTTCAGGAGACCAGCTCTGAAGGGAAGTGCTACCATAGTAACCCTCTGAGGGAGAAATTATCCTTTGGTCTACAAGGACTTACAGCTGCAGGAACAATGTCATTGAATTACATCTTCCTTTCCCTGCTTTAGCAGCAAAACATATGACGAAAGGGAGAAATTATGAGTAAATATGGTCCTCTCTCAAAGAGACCTGAATCCCTTCTTGGAAGTAAAAGATCTCATAAAGCAGGAAAAAACATCTATACAAAAATCACAACTAACTCCTCTTTCTTGTTAATAATTTGTGGTTCCTGTAATAGTAACTCATTACCTCAAAAATTCTATAAATTTCCCTGCCCAGTCCAAACTGTGGGACACATGGGACTAGCAAAACCCCTGAAAGGTCCTACCAGAACCTCTCTCACAGCTTTCAACTCAAGATACAAAGGATTCAGGGAATTTTCAACAGAGAGAATAATCAGTCTCTGATAAATTTTATAAATACAAAACTGGTCTAAAACTCAGGTCTTAGAAAATTGTCAATGTATTTTTTTTTTTAATTTTAGTTTCTGGAAATGTGTAGTATGACTAAGGAAATGGTTCCCATATGCACAAGAAACTTAGATTATGTCCTACCTATAAGACATGCATATATATGTATTCAAATATAAAAGGGGTCCCTCATCTTATAGGTAATGCTAGGTGTAATAATTCTGATACTACTCCATTAAGCACACATACATGTGAATCTGAATGTAACAGACATATGTGATATATATATATATATAAATATGTCTATATCTTATGTGTTTATTTATATAAATGCATATATTATAATTCTATACTAACTAGTTATATGTATTTATGTATTGTATATATGTACATATAATATATGTATTTAAAATAATTAGTATTTATATTTCACCTTGAAGTTTTCCAAGTGATTCACTAAGATTTACTTATATTCTTAGAAGAATTCTGAAAAATATGTGCTATCATTATCCACATTTTGCAGAGGAGAAAACTGAGGCAGATAGAAGTATAGATTTGCTCAAGAATTATACATCTCAGACACTTTTGAGTACATATGCATAATCAGGTCTTCCTGATTCCAAGTCTATTTTTTTTAATCCACTGTGCCACTCAGCTGCCTCAAATCTAACTTTGTATGTATAAGAATATCTGTGTTCTTATGTATGTGTCCATGTAAAGAGAGTCAGAAAGAGCCAGGGTCGCAGAGATAGAGAGACAGATACAGGGTAAAGAGGTGGAAGAAACTGCATGGTTTATCTTACTATTCTAAAGGATGAATTTGTTTTACTCTGCTATTTTCCCAGTAGGAAATCAAGGGCATCTTTCTGCCTATTTCATCTCAGCTCTTTGTAGGATAACAATAGTTCCTATCTTTTCAACAAGCTAAGCCACATCAGAATTGAAAGGGTTAGTGGCAAGTTTTTCTTTCTTCCTTCTGAAATTGAGCTAAAAAAAAAGAGATTTGGAATGTTCTGTTCCTGTGGTTATGTTGAGAATTGGGAACTTCAAGTTAAACCTTTTTTGCTAAGTAGATGGAAGGAGTAAAGGCAATGATCCCTATCAGTACAATGTAATTCACCTGCTAGTCAACTCCATTAATATCTAGATTTCCCACCACATCCCCATCCCATCCCTTAGATACTACCTTCAATGTATATAAGAGCAATTTGTCATTTGCAAAGAGGATTGGGAATGACTCCTACCATGACTGCAGTTACTCCACAGGGTTTGGCAAGATAGCTGCTCTTTGTGTGGCATCTTTCCTGACTTCTTTCTTCCCATGAACCCCTTAAAGCTTGGAATTCCATCAGTTTCCTAAAACCTGGCAATGGTTAACATCACTCAACTAGAACAGATCACATTCTTCCTCAATTTATTCTTCACTGTCTACAGGTTTGATGAAAGAGAGGCAACACCAGAAAGCAAAGCAAGTGTTACATTTGGAGGTCACATTTCAACTCCCAAGTGGATTTGTCAAGCCTTGGAGCTGTTTCTACTTAGTGACATTAAGATATTTTCACAGACTCAATTTAAGAGATAATTGTAAAGTGCTACTAGGTAAAAGAGTCAGAGTGGCTGAGTGAAGAAAAGAGTTATCTTTGAAGTCAGAAAGACTTAGGTCAAAGTCCTGTTTCTTATACATAATGGCTAAATGAGACTTGACAGATGACTACCTTTTTCAGGGCTTCAGGTAACAGTCTAAGGTGATAAACTGCAAGAACAGGTGATCGGAGCAACTTGGGCTGAGAAATTTTGTCACATGAAGTTTCCCATGTTAATAAAATTACATATCTAGTTCCTTCCCTCAAAAATAAGTCTATCAGCAATTTGGACACAGGGAAAAAAAAAACAAAGAAATCCTCCATCAGTCTGCTAGGGAAAAGAGATATGTTTACTTCAGAAAATTCAGTGTAAGACAATGGAGCATATGGGAGGGAAAGGAAATGTCAGGTTTGAGCATATGCTTTTAGCTACAGATAAAAAGGGAAAAATTCATATAAGTGGTAAAACTTTGCTAAATTATTTTATTTTCATGCATATATGAGTGTGGACATAAACCTGGCCTGGCTGTCAAGTTGCCTTGGGTTTACTATGACTTATAAGAGGAATATAATTATCAACAGTTAATTGGCATAGTGGATATGGTTCCTGTCTTGCAGTCAGGAGGACCTGAGTTCAAATCCAGATTCATTTGCTTACAAGATGTGTGACCCTAGGCAGTTAAATATGTATGCCACAGTTTCTCATTTGGAAAAGGAAATGGCATACCACTCCAAAATCTTAGCCTAGAAAATTCCAATTGGACATCAATGAAATGAATCAACAAGTTAACTTGGAGAAGTCTAAGATTATAGATTGTAGAAACTGCCAGTTTCTTTCTATCAACAGAAGAGTTTCTATAACAGAGATTTCCTACCAATAAAATGACTAACAAATGCCTGAAAAGGTTATGATTTTAATTGTCATGTAATCCTTTAGGGGGAGTGGCTGTATTTCTTCATAGATAAAATGAAGGAATTGCATGAAATGGTCTCTATTTTGTTTTCAGCTATAAGACTGAGCAGCAGGCAGTATTGATCATATCAATAAATAGGTGCATTGCAACAATGTGGCATTGTAGAATTTTTTCAACTTATGACTATATTCTTTTAATTAGTCATTCTGAAAGAGATGCAGTTAAAGTTGAGAACAAAAACTATGAAAAAAAGTAATGAAATCATTTTATCAATTCTAAAACAATTTAAAACAGATATTTTTAGCTCATTTGCCAAAAATGTTTTGGGTATGGGGAAAGAGTTTAAAGAAGTAAAATAACAAAAAAGAAGTATGGTCCTTTCTATGGGAGATTGGAAAGAATTTTGTCTAAATGGATAAAATACATTTTTTCATAAAGAAAATGAATATTTTTTCTCCATCATTTCAGCAGGAAAATTGAAATAGTAAATTAGAAGAAAAAGTATATACAAATATTAAGGAGGCATTTTACTTGGAAAATGTTAATGAAAATACAAAATATGGAATAGAGACTGACAGTAGCAGCTTCCAAAAGTAGGCAGATAACTATTAAGGTGACAAACCATTGAAAACACTGGCATAATAATACCTATTGAAGAGCCCAGGTGATTCTCAATGAAAGCTTCTGAAAGATACTCACAATGTGAAAAGATTCTCAAGTATTGTCAGAGTCCAAAATTGTTTTGTTAATATATTATTCAGTCTATTGACTTCACAGTCTTGTGCTCAGAGAAATAGAGAGTCTAGATGCCCAAATATTAGCAGAAAAAATCTAGAGGATATAGATATAGATGTAGATATAGATATAGATATAGAATTATATTTATAATATGTGCATCATTATTATAAATATAACCATAACTATATGCTGTCACATGAATATAAGGATGTATATGTCCCTATGTTTTAAATATGTGAATCGGTATCAACACATTATGGTACATATAATGCGGGGCAAGGGAGAAGATGCAGCTTGTGTTGATGCTGTTGACACCATCCAGATTTTCCATCTCAGAGCAAAATTCCAATGGTCTTAAAGACACCTTTTGAATTTAGAAGTTGGATGATCCAAAAAAAAATTACCAAAGTTCCAGGAAGAAAAACCTTACTTTTTCTCATGCACAAATCAGTCCTCCAAAATGTCAAGCCTCAAACTGCATTCAGTAAAGAAATCATGTAAAATAGATCAGAGCAGAAAGAACACTAGAATTGACATTAAAATTTCTGCTTCTTTTAATCAACAAATATTGTTCAAGTCATATCTTCTCTATAAGCATCAGATTCTCTTTCTTTAAAATGGAAGTAATCACCAGATATTAGAATCAACTTTGGATTGCATGGAATCAGTGCTTCTATTCTGTTTTTTCCACTTCAGTTATGAATGATTGTAGACATAATTAATGAATGTTTATCAAGTTAAATTAAACTTTGGGCATCATTTTCTTTATCTATAATATCAGAATGTTATATTAGTTGTTCTCTAAGGTATTTGAAGTTCAAGAACCATATGACCTTTTAAACAAAAATTATACTATCTGCTTTAGCAAGTCATTAGAAAAAATGGAATATGATAATCAAAAAGCCTTATATAAGTTTTCCAACTAAGTTCTTTTTTCATTTGAAAATATTGGATTTAATAGAAAATATCAAATTATAAACAAATCCATTTATCCATCAGTTTAAAACAGAATTTTTCTAATCTCATATTAGCTAAAATTGAAATACAAGTAGAAAATATAGTATTCAAAAAGTTCTGTCAGAGGCACCTGAATCACTCACAAAATTTTTTTTCCCCCAGAAAAGGAGCCAGTAGTAATTTGTCATAGGCACATAAGAGTGAGTGGAATGAGCAACAGCGAAGAGAGAAATAACACTGGGGTATATGACTAGTCACACCTAATGGAGAAAGATCCTAGGGAGCAGAGGACAGTCTACCTGGTCTATTATCATATCTCCCACAGTGCCTTATACATTGTCTATAGTGATTGAATATTACATGACCACAAAGTGAAAGGTTTAGCCTTGTACTCACAAATCTTAAGAGTGAAACATTCTTGTTCTACTAAACCCAACCCTAAGAAGTAAAGGGTATTCTGGGAAAGAGACAGAAGCAAGACTACCCATCCTACCTATACTTGTAATCCTGTTGAGGTCCAAAATGCCCACTTTCTCCAGGTCTACTCTTTCATATGTTACCATTCTTTTTCACTCTCTCTCCCTGTGCCTTGGGGGTACTTGTATTAGATATTTTCCCTTAAGGAAAACATACTTCAGAGAAAATCAAATTACAGTATAAAACACACATTTCTGTAAGCTTCAACCCTTACAGCTGAATACAGAATACTCATGTACATTCATTTTCATCAAAGGCAGATAAAACATTGGAGTGGACTGATCAATGAAATAAATTTTTTTTCCCTAAAGACCTGTTCCCTCAAAGTCTATAAGTCTTTGGGGGATTAGACATCTGGTTCCAAGGGCAAGTTAGTCACTGTATGGTTTCTTTGAAGATTGACTTTTCTCAGTTTCTGTACAGTGGTTCCACTAGTTTGTTATGAACAAGCATCAACCCTTTGAAATACTTAACAGTTTTCACTTTAAGCTCCAGTGTAGCATCTTCATCACACATAAATACTGCATGGGGATGCTGCTGGAAGGCAGATACAGTCCACATTTGACTAATCCCCTCCTCAATGACCTTGTGCAGAGCAAATGCCTTGTGGGCTCCCGTAATTAGGAGTACAACCTCTTTGGCATCCATGATTGTACCCACACCCACAGTCAGAGCCATCGTAGGGACTTTTGAGAGATCTCCACTGAAGAAGCGGAAATTGGCTAGGATGGTATCCATGGCCAGAGCCTTCACTCAAGCTCTAGAAACCAGACTCGAGCCAGGTTCGTTGAATGCGATGTTCCCATCAGGACCAATACCTCCAAGGAAAAAGCTCAATCCCTCCAGCTTCCTCGATTTTCTTTTCAAAAGCATCACATTCTGCCTGCAGATCAGCTGCATTTCCATCGAGGATATGGGTGTTTGTAGGGCAAATGTCAATGTGCTTGAAGAAATTGTTCCAAATGAAAGAATGTTAGCTCTCAGGATGATCACGTAGGAGGCCCACATACTCATCCATGTTAAATGTCTTCACATACTCGAAGGAGAGGTCCCCATTCTTATAATACTGGATTAGCTTCTTGTAGCACTCAAGAGGAGTACTCCCTGTGGGAAGTCCCAAAATAAAATACTTGTTGGGTCCTGGACCAAACTGAATAACTCGATTTCTAATATATTTGGCAGCCCATTCACTAGCCTGAAGGTAATCTTCTAGAATGATGCACTTCATTCTGCCCTCTGGTCCAGGTCACCGGCTCCTGCGTTGCCCGGGCCTGCGCGGGCCACTCCTCCACTCTGGCTGAAGTCATATGACCGGCGCCTCACGTTCTCCAAGTTCTTACAAAGGAAAACCCTTGGAGTTAAAAAGTATGTGTTGACATTCTATTATTTTCATAATGTTCAATTTTAAGGAAATCACAATTTCTATTTGTCCATTTATCAATCAAATAGTCGTTTAGGCAGCTAGGTGACTAAGTCTCCTTTGAATATGATCTATAACTCAAGCTCCATGAAACTCTAAATTTGTTTATAAACCCTAAAATATCAAGAGACAGCTAAGTGGCAGAATAGAATATAATACTAGATTTGGATTCAGGAAGACCTGGAAGCAGTTCACATCAAAATAATCAGATCCCAACTTTCTTTAAACTAACGTTTGTTAATTTTCCTTAATCTCTGCCTCTCTAAATTCTTTCAAATCTTTCCTTTTTTAATCTAGAAACTTATCAGCAAAGAAAATCAAGTCCATGTGACTGTCTTCATCCCCATAATCAATAAAAACAATGAAAAAATAGTTTGGAATAATTCCTTTAGATTCCTGCCTCTTGATTAGTGCTAATTTATTTATCACCACTCTTTGAATCTGGTCATAGCATTCAACTAAATCTCCATACATTTTTATTGTTTTCATTCAGTTGCTTTTCAATTTTGTCTGACTCTACATGACTCCAAGAAGATTCATTTTCTTAGCAAAGAAACTGGAGTGACTGACCATTTCCTTTTCCATCTCACTATACATATGAGGAAACTGAGGCAAACAGATCATAAAATCACAGGTGCATAAGGTCACACAGCTTGTAAGTTTCTGAGGTCTTGTTTGAAGTCACAAAAAATAGTCATCCTAACTATTAGGGTCAGCACTCTATTCACTGTACCATCTAACTTCCCCCACCTAACACCACAAGCATCAAGATTTATTTCTCCATTTTGTCCATAATGATAACATGGTATACTTTTTCAAATGACTTTCTGTAATCTAGGTGCCCCTTAACTATAGCATTACTTTGTTTACTAATCTCATAATTCAGTTTACCAAAACAAAAATGAAATAAATTCAATGTGGCACAAATTTTTCACAACTAAATTTTGTTGGCTTTTCCTGATCTCTGCCTCTTTCTAATTTTTTTTCAGAATCTTTCCTTTTAATCTAGAAGTTTGCCAGTAATGGAAGGCAAGTTCCTATTCTTGTAGATTCATGACTGTAGGAAAATTTCATTGATTTACTATTTACCAAATGTACTTTATCTACATCTCCCATGTTAATAAAATCAGATAACTATTTTAGCCAAATGAGTTAATTCTATGAAAATAAATGTAAATATTAAGCTGTTTATGACAGTTATTTTAGAATAAAGAGATCAGTGTCACTTTTGCCCATTTCTAATTATATAGTGCTTCTCCTTTTATCACCCATTTTTAGGGAAAACTGAGAGATATTCAGCAGCCTTATTCATCATATGGAGATTTGTAAACAGTGTACAATAATGGACCTTGGTGTTCAACTAGATAAACCCCTACATATTACACAATAAGGAAGCAAACTCAGTGCAGTTAAATATTTATTCAGAGTAAAGACAACAATAAAAATGGCAATAACAAAAAAAAAGCAATATTACCGCCATCCAGATGCAATAGTTAACTTCCTGGTTTCAAATCTATATTCTTTTATTCTGCTCATTCAATATAATAAACATTTATTAAGCTCCTACTATCTGACACTTTGTTAAGCACTGGAAATATAAATAAGAAAAATAAAGATACTCCCTTCCCTGAAGACCTTACAATCTAATGGGAAAAGACAATACACTGGAAGATGCTGGAACGAGAGAGAGGACACTTGAAATATCCATTGTAGCAGTATATCTTGCTCTGTAGAAATCAAACCAAGTAAAGTTAAAGATGGAAAGTGCCTCTACTTTATTTGGAAAATACATATCCCTGACATATACAAAGGAATTTTTTTAGAAGAGATTTAAGTATTGCCTTCCATTCACTTGGGAGAAAAGGATGAGGAAGTTTGGAAGGTGTAGAATTATTAAATCTTGTAGTGGATGGCGTTGAGCCTGAAATCAGAAAGAATCAGCTTCTTACATTCAAACCTGGTCCCAGAAACTTACTAGTTATCGGTTTTTGTCAAGTCACCTTGATTGCCTCAGTTTCCCATCTGTAAAATGCACTGCTGATGAAAGAAATAGAAAACCATTCCAGTACCATTGCCAAAAGAAACTCCAAGTAGGTTCATTAAGAGTCAGAAATGACTGTACAAGAGTCATCTCTCCATGCTCTGCCTTATTTAGATAATATGATTGCCTATAACATATGGTTATAGCAAATCCATTTTATGCAAGTTAGATGCTGCAATGAATAGAGTTCTAAGTCTTAAGTTTGGAAGAGAAGTTCAAATTTATCTTCAAAACTTAGAAGTGTGTGACTGCCATTTTCTCATATATAAAATGAACTCAAGAATAAAATGGCAACTACTACAGTATCTTTGCCAAGTAAATCCAAAATGGGAGCAAGAAGAATTCAACTATACAGCAACAAAGAGGATTTCATCATGATGATGAGATTTCAATTGATCAGCCTTTCCAGGGAGAAGCAGAATGTTATACAGAGCTGAAATCATGCAGAGATACCAATGGAAAGTTGGGAGGAGGTTGCCATATTATGGACCTTGATTCCTTAAGTGCCCTTGAATATAGTATATTTAGTTATTTAATTTTTTCATACAGTAGGTATCATTTCCCATTCCCCTTACTTATTTTTAATTTGAATTTCCTCTTATTATTTCTTTTTCTTATATTTCTCAACCTAAAGGCAATTCTTACTGGTAGAAACAGCAGAAGAAAAATAATAATTGAGTAATTGCCTAATCTTGTCTTGTGTCCTATTCCTTCTTGTATCTTTTTCTTATTCTCTCCAAAGTAATATTTGAAAGACCATATTGGGTTTTCTTTAGCATGCATAGACAATTTCAACCTAAGAAGGTTTTTATGGGAACATGATATTTCGGGGAGGAGGGACATTTGTTATCAGTGAACTTCTCTTTTCTGAATGCCATTCAAAAATCCAAATTGGCCAAGGGAGTTTCCTGTGTGGCTACATCAAATGAAATGTCAACTTGTCAGTTCAAGTGTACCTCTACTGAACAAAAGTGAAACTATCTGAGCCAATTTTATGATCTGTTAGTTTCTGGACAGCTCATTTGAAGATCAAATGCATTCTGTTTAAACTTTCAAATAGTTGAGCCACAAGTTTAAGAATGAAGAATGCATTTTTCAATCCCTCTTAAAATGTGGCAAAGGACATCTGACTCTGGTGCCCAGAGACCCTTGACATTGGCAGATTATTTGGAACAGAGAGGACCTGTCTGCCAGTTTCCCCATACAAAACTGCCAAGACATTGTAATCCAACTCTGAAACCTCCACAAATTCTAGTTCCAGTAGCCTCTTGAGAAAAATCCATTTATCCTGCCAAGGCTTGTTGTGATGTTTGGAAATCTACAAAGCACAAGTGACCATGAGGCTCATTTCCATTCCATTTCTGACTCACTCAAGGGAAGTGGATTTCATCTCTCTCCACAAAGAATCAGCCAAAGCACTAACTCAGTGGGCTCCCACAGCTTCCTTGCCCACCTTGATCCTCATGAATGCAGGTTTTAAATTTTGTTGTGACTGGTTGGTGATTAAATGAGTGAGCATGCAAGTTTGACAAACCATAAATCAACAAATAATCGTAGGAATGAAAAAATATTGGAGAGCAATTTCACGACACCTCATATATCTGCATTTGTCTGGGCAGGCTACAGCCCTCCCTGAGTTATTCTGGAAATCATCTTTTACACCTGAGTGAGGAGGAAAGTGGAATTAAGCTTGAAGATGGAAAGTTGTGGCTAGGAACTTTTTATATACAAGCAAAACACTTTATATAGATGGTACAATTGAGAGAGGTTGTGCCATTAACTATCAAATTGTAAGAAGGTCATAGAAGGTCATAAAGCATGAGAAAGAATGCTGGTCTTGAATTCCCAACTCTTCTATTCAAGTTTAACTCTGTTATTTAAAACTGTGATTTGAAGAAAAATCACCTAATTCCTCTGGACCTGTTTCATCATTTATTAAAAAGGGGGTGTCGAACTAAAAGATCATTAGAGTCACTTCCTCCTATGGTAGTCAGAACATTAATGGGTGAATAGATAATTAAACCTCAGCTCTGGCAGATACCTAAGAGATTATTTCTATGTTCTGATCTATATCACTTTTAGTTTAGTGTTATTAGTGTTTAGTGGTTAGTATTATTTAGTGTTTACTGTTATTAGAACATAACCTCCTTAAGGCAGAGTTGATTCTCATTTTGCCTGTGTATGTCCAAACCTTCCACATAGTAGGTACTTAATAATATAAATATTAATAAATTATTACTGAAGTGAATAAAAATTTAACTTTCCCCCCTTCAAGCTAGTTCTGCCCTCTAGGACCACATAAAACAGGTCTAATTCCTTTTCTACATGAATTGTCTTCCAGTGCTTAGAAATAATTATCATGTCCACACTAACATCTATTCTTCAGGCAAAACCTTGCCATTTCCTTCAGCTAGAGATTTGCCTCTACCACAAATATGCCTGCAGATATTGTAGCATCAGTTCACTGATTCTATCCTCACAATGGGACTCAGTAGATCCACAAATTTTAATAGGGAAAATATGTTTTTCTTTAGGTTAATTTTTTTATATGAAATTGACCAAGTACTTGGGTTCTAAATGCAAAATTTCATTTGGAACTCAGGATGTTGTTGAGAGTTTTTAAAAAGATTCTAGCCTTAATTATTTGATTTTTTTCATTCATTAATGAGAATTTGAAGATTGATCCTAGAAATCCCAGTTGCAGAATGATTAATTGATTGTAACACATTGACATCACATATTGATGAAAAATTTAGAGCTTTACAGGTATTCTGAAAATTTATCAAAGCCATTAGAAAGCTTCAGACTTTTCCAAAATCCTTTATAATTAAGGTGAACAGCCCATCTTCAAAGCACCAGGAAGAAGCCCCAGCTCTAGCTTCTTCTTCCAGGTTGGTATTAGCAAATTTTGATTTCAGAGAATACAAGAGACTTTTCCTCCATGTTTCATTCGTTTTCTCTCACAGTTAAATTTATGCTCAATTTCAGAAAGCATCCAGTGTAAGCTTTAGGAACAGTCAATAGAATATACCCTTGAGAAAAGGAATTCTCTTTTTGTTTATTTCTTGTTTTGTTTTTATATGTATGGTGTGTATGTGTGTGTGTGCATGTGTGTACATGTATATGTGTGTATATATGTGTGCTGACTTACTACCCCAAAAAATTTTAAATATGGATAGGGATTAGAGTTGTCATTTCATTGGCAGAGGTGATCTCCATATGGGGAAACTCCCATATGCCAGTTAGGATTGCTTGTGCTCTACAATTTATAATTCTGAGAGTTGCTTGGGGCACTCAGAAGGTAAGTGATATTTCCTGAGTCCTCACAGCCAATATGTGTCAGAAAGACTTGAACCCAGGTTTAAATTTTCCAGCACACAAACCAATTTTTGTGGTTCAATAATTCCAGTTGTGTCTGACTTTTCATGACATCGTTTAGGGTTTTCTTGCCAAAGACACCAGAGTGTTTTGACAATTCCTTCTCCAAATTATCTTACAGATGAGGAAGCTGAGGAAAAGAGGTTAAATGATTTGCTCAGCATCAACTAGTGAATTTCTAATGTTAGATTTGATTTCTCAAAGAGGAGCTTTCCTAAATTCAGTTCCCATTTTGCCTCCTAGTTTTTCCCTTGGAGAAACTAATTCTCTACCTTCTGTTCTAGATTGCTTCTCACAGTGACTAGCTTTATTTAATGCTTCTTGCTTGCACTTTTATTGCTACAATTAATATTTTACTTTAAAGACAAATTTCAATGTAATTCATTCCTGATTCTTCAGAAGTCCTTTCTTATTCTCAGATTTCTCTGTGGTATTGCTTCTCTCTAAAGCATATTTAACATTTATTGAAGTTATCTGTCTTTCATTATTATCCCTCAATTAGTCTGTAGTGAAGAAAGTCTCAGATTTATCTATAAAATGAGGGGACTAGCATAAGTCAAGCAAGACAATGATGATGGGATATTGATGATAGCAAGCATTTTTAGTATACTTTATGTCAATCATTGTATTAAATGTTTTACAATCATTATCTTTTTTTGAATATCACAGCAATCCTGTGAGGCAGGTGCAATTATTATCCTTATTTTACAGATAAGGAAATTGAGGTAGAAAAAGATTAAGTGATTTATCTAGATAACCTAGATAGCAATGTCTGAAGTTCATTTGAACTGATTTCCTAGAATCCCGGTCCAGCATTCTATCCACTGCCACACTTTGACTCTGCTGTGGATACAAATATTATAATAAAAGAGATCGTACCCTTAAGAAGCCTACCTTGAAAAACACATACAAATGTAAATTAATTTTTTAACTTTTACAAAGCAAATCTTGGCCACTTAGTAGTTAGGGAAATAAAGAAAAATTCAGAAGTGATTGACCTTGAGCTGAGGTAAATTGTGGGTTTTAAGTGATAAAAGAGAGATAATATTTCAATACCAAAGGAGGCACAGGAAACATAGGCCTGGTTTGAATGTCTAGTATATTGAGGAATGTAATGGGTAACTAGCCAGAAAATACAGACTGGAGCCATATTGTGAAGGACTTTGAATGACAGAATGAGTTTTATCTTAAATGCTACAGAGTGTTGCTGAAGTTTTTAAACAGGGGAATAATCTGGTCAAATCTGTGATAGCCCCTAGAACATAAAAGCTGGTCAAGACAAAGTATCATTAAGATTTGGCAACTGATTGAATATGGTTAAATATATGTAAGAAAAAGCAGAGTTAAGTTTTGAATCTGCAGATATTAATCTGAAAAATCTTCTGTATAAAGTGATCATTAAACTCAAAAGGACAACATACACATAACCAAGAGAACAATGTACACATCAACAAGAATATTGCAAGAACAACCTTTATGGAAGCAACTCCTCTCAGTGGTTCAGAGAGCTAGGACAATTGTATTAGACTCGCTATGGACAACGTTATCCCCATCCGCAGGAAGAAAAACAAAACAAAACAAAACAACCCCCCCCCCACAAAACAACCCCCCCCCACACACACACATAGAAACAACCCCTCAGAATCTGATGAAAACTTTATAAAAATTATCTCTCATGTATATAATATACCCTAATTCCTCATATCAAAAATAACTAATCAGTAAACATATTTATCAAAATTTGTATTTACAATGGTAACCTGACTGTTTGTCACTGAGGGGAGGTGGGTAGGAAGGGAGGGTGAAAGGAAATTTTGAAACTTAAAAATACATACTTACATATGGATGAAGATAAATAAATAAATTTAAAAAAACTCAAGGGACTTAATGAGATAAATATAATTCTACATAGAAACAGAAGAGAGACTAGGTTATGTTCTAAGGAGATCTTGGAAAAAGAAAAGTGACCCATATACACATAGTAATTTATGACACCTTCTCCTAATAATAGCAAAATATGGAAACTTCAGGAAATGCCTATTTTGGGGTAGAATGGCTAAAGAAATCATGTCTATGAATGTAATATTATTGTGCCTTAAGAAAATAGACAATGGGTAGCTTTAGAGAAACCAAAAAAGATTTTTATGATCTGTTCAAGAATAAAATGAAGTGCTGAACTTTGAATAATCCCTGTGCAAATGTGGCAGAAGGGGTTTCTTGAAACTTCTGGGTCCTGAGACACTTCTCAGCTATAAAAAATATATAACATCCTAGTGCCCCTAAGTCTGGGAACATCCTGACAGGGAGGCACTTCTTACTCCAACAACTGACCCTGAGGTCATGAGATATACCATAGATGTTTTGTGTCATCATATGTTCACCAGATATTCTTGAAGCCTCATCTTTGCCATATTTCCTGCTTCTGTAAATTCCTGCTTATTCTACAGATTGTCCTCCCTCTATGATTGTGGCCTATATCTATATATCTGTATCCTACTCTCCCTTTGCCCTGGACTTCTTGATTTGAAGTTCCTATACTCCTAGCAGTCACTGATAATAAACTCCACTCTAAAACTCCGTTGGTTTCAGTCTAGCATTTATAACAGTACAATCAAAGTAAACAGAAGAGTTAGATACTAATTACATTATAAGAAAAATTGAAATACTTGAGAACTCTGACCAATGCAATAAATACCATTCTATAGAATTGAAAATGATCCTTGGTATCTACCTCTTAATAGAAGTGAAGGACTTAACTTGTAGAAAGAGGCATTTTTTGAATACAGAAAATATGGAAATTCATTTTTCCTGAGTGTGCAGAGTTGTTATAAAAACCTTTTTATTCATCCTTTATTTCTTCCCAGTGAAGTTAGAGTGGTAGGGTAGAAGGGAATAGGTTGTTGGCCAAAAAGGGAAAAAAAAATCAGAGAAGAGGATACTGGTGGGTACTTTAATAGGTACTCACAGTGAGTGGAGAGTGGCTGTGGTAAAGCAAAGGACACTCTGAAGGGGTTTTTAGATAGGCAGGAAGCGACCCAGGAAAGACCAGTGTCAGAAAACTCCAGCTTGAAGATTGCTGGAAGAAAGGGTGGTCAACACTCTCAGCTGCTACACAAAAGTCAAACAGTGTGAATGATGATTAAAGTAAATTAGATTTGGTATCTAACCAATGCATGTTACTTTGAAAAAGACAGTTTCACTTGATAGATAGGATCAAAATTCAAATGACAAGATTATCAGAGTCAGGGGAGAGGAAGTAGGAGGTAATTCATGTAGATAAATTTTCTCCTCAGCCCCAATCCCAACTCCAAACAATTTTGGCAAGGAAATGGAAAAAAAAAGAGAAGAAAAATTCAGAATAATAGAATGCAGGAATCTAGAAAGTAAGGATTATTTCATTTTTCAATGTGAATGCCCCATGCCTCTAGCAGTCTATGCATATAATAGATAATAATTATTTCTTGATTGAATAATAGCTTGAGGGAATGGTACTGTTCAGTAAGGTTTTGTTTTGCTTTTTAATGGACAAGGTGAAACTTGGGTATATTTTTAGGGAACAGAAAAGGAGCCAATACATAGAGAAGTCCTTTATAATTTCAAAACATCCCCCCCATGCTCTTACCTTTATGTGAGCTAAATTTTGTACGTTCTAGCATACAACACTTTGTCAGACATAATAAAATCATCTTCAAATGTATTGATTTGCTGCCCTAAAATCATATATAGCTATCCATATAATAAAATTTGGGGGGTCAATATTTTAAGAATTTCTTTAACTGTGAATAAAGAAGTATTTTACTCAAACTATTGAATCTTTGTAAGATTCATTTTATTCAGAGATCTAGGTGTTCTCTTATGTAGATGCTATGTGTTGTTACTAGCAACTGACATTCAAATATTCCCTAATCTACATCTATATCTCTATCTATCTATCTATCTATCTGTCTGTCTATCTATCTATCTGTCTATCTATCTATCTATCTGTATGTATGTATAGATAGATCCTAGGGAATGTTGAGTACTTACTAATCAAGGCTTTCAAATTGTGATACTACAAAAAACTGAGTCATTTAGACTGCAAGCAGACCAAGACAATGAGTACTTGAAGAAATTAATTCAAACTATTCATTGGAAGGACAAATATGGAAACTGAAGTTTAATTACTTTGGCCAGAACTCTTTGGAAGAAAATACAATCCTGATGTCATGAAATATTGAAGGCAAAAAGAGAGAGGGATGGCAGAGAATGAAATGGATAGATAGTGTAATGGAAGCACTGAATATAAACTTGGACAGATGTCAGGAGATTCTGGGGTTCAGGAGTGTCTGATGTGCTCTGATATATGGAATAACAAAGAGTTGAATAAGATTGGATGACTGAACAATGACAACTACAACAATAACAATTCCAAACACTATTTCATTTGATTCTTATTTCTCCCATTTTACAATTGAGGAAACAAAGGCAAATAGAAGATGAATGCCTTGCTCAGAATCACAAACTAAGTATCTACAGTTCATTGGAATTAAGGTCTTCCTTTATTCTAGGACTAGGGTTAATATCTGCTGTACCACATAAAATCTTCTGAGGAATTAGCTTCCTCATACTGCTCTAAGATTTTATAGTTTGCAGTATAATAAATTATCTCATTTGACCCTTACAGGCACTGTGGTTTATAGGCAGGTAGAACATACAGAAGTATAAGAATGGTCACAGAAAATGAAATTGAAATTTATAAAATTTAGGCAACTTTCTAAAATCAAATATTTAGCAAATAGTAGAGTTAAGGGCTGAAACTGCAATTAGATTCCAAGTCAATGAATCCTCACTGCATCATGATTACACTTTGCTATATCACATTTAAGTTGTATTGCCATTAAAACATTTTTATAAAGTTTTATAAAACTCTGTTCAATTAGATTTTTCCAAAATTATATCTATGATTTCCAATCCCTTTTAGGCTAAAGTTTTGAGAGATGAAAATCCTTATGGAAAGCTCTCATTCCAATTCTTTGCTTGATCTTTTTGGTGGGGAGGGGCATATCCTTTAATCTTCTGTAAATTCTCTTTTTAAAAATGACATCATGATGTAAAGGAAAGAACATTGAGTTTAGAAACAGTGAAGACATGGGTGTGCATTTCGCTTCTGGTACAGTATAGCTGTATAATCATGTGTATTCACTTCTTTTTGACTTAGTTTCTCACTTGAAAAATGGTGATAAATTTACTACTCAAACTGCTGCTATGACAGTAAATATTTCATAAACCTTAAAGCATTAAATACATGGCAGTCATTAATTTGACTTCAAGGGAAGGATAACTCACAAGTCTTCTATCTTCAAAGAAATAATAGATAGGAGAAATATCTTACCTCTCTGAGTTCCACTTTAAAATGAGAGATCAGGTTGATCACAAAGTCAAATAACTTTTGAGTTTCAGTAATTGATATTCTTGATTCTATTGCCCTTCCTAAATTTCCTACCTTTTTGGCATTCTCTATTCTGAAGCACAGTCTTTGTTATATTTTCTAATATTTCATGGCACTCATTCAGTTTTTTCTATGAGACTACAGATGAAATGCAACTGATAAAAAATTTTGAAGACTTTAAACTACTATTGATCATTAGCTAGTTAACCTAACCACTCCAAGGATATTCTGGCTATTATGAGGATCAAAGTTAAAACACTTGAGGTTGGGTAAGAGATTTATTTTTTTGTTGATTCCTATAAGCAAACCACAGTAAAGGGCTCTTTTCCATATTTGTTTAGCCACCAAGAAAAGTCCTACATGCTTTGGTTCTATAAGTTGCTTTAATTGTTCTTATGATTTTGATTTCTGGGAACTGAAATGATTGCTGTGGTAGATACATAGGGGTAATATTTGTCCTTCATTTTCAAAGAAGACCATGGTATCAGGGAGGTGATGCCCGGACAAACATATGAATCGGATTGGAGTGAAGTCATGCTGTGGTAAGTCAACAGTCTCACTTTCTCTTCTGGAGTCATCTGAGTCCAATGACCAGATATAAATCAGGATGACTGGAGATAGTCCTGAGTGAGATGCAATCAGGGTAAAGTGACTTGCCTAAGGTCACACAGCTATTAAATGTCAAGTGTCTGAGATTGGATTTGAACTCTAGTCCTCCCGATCCCAAAGTTAGTGTTCTATGCTTTGCACCATTAAGTTGCCCAAAATATATAGCGAGAGTAAAAGAACCATGGAAGTTTTGTTACTGTTCTGAAAAACAGAGAGTTGGTTTGGTGTTTTCTGTCCAATTGGCACTACCCTGAGAATCCTAGAGAGAGAAACTCTGGCAAAGAAAATGAGCAAACTATGCCAATCCTTAGGTTACACAGTTGAAATTGCCATGTGCCTCCCATCTCACAGCAATATTTTCACACTATTTCTGCCATTAATTAAACTTCTTTATCCCCCTCAGAGCTTTGAGGAAAAATACATACTTGGTTGTTCAAAAACATTTTTGATGGAAACAAGGACAATAAATTTTCAGTTCTGGATTTTCTCCCTGCCTAAGTTTATTCAGGAAATGCTGGGCCAGGAGAATAGAACAGTACATATTCAATTTTGTCACAGAATTGAATATTTTGTGGAATAGTCACTTTGGTTCTCTGTCCAGACTTGGCAAACTTTTTGCCCATGAAAAATGCCTTCTTAACATTTATATGAGTTATCCAGTGATAATAAAGCTTTGATCTGAATAAATGAAACAGAAAATGGTAACATTCTTCAGAACTATTTATAATTGTTGTATAGATAAGACCAAATCAACTCATATCACCTCATCAGATGCCCTATCATTTGTGTTGTGCACTCAAAGGCTAAATAAATATGGCACAAATTCTACCAGATATATCCTAACATGGTCCAGGAAGTCTATGCCTATTATCTAAGGACCAGTATTGCTGAGTCTAGATGACAATAAATACCATTATCCTAATCTTCAACAATAGTCATATTTGTTTGGGGGGGAAAGATCTGGGAAAGAGTAAAGAACAAGAAGTACACAACACATGAACAACTTGTGAACTTTGTCACTGATGTGATCATCCTCCCCAGAAAAATTATAGTTCCTCGAATCATCAAATCATGCCCCAAACCAAAATCCATGTGAATATTGCTGTTTTTCTCATCTCCTATTTTTGGTGGCTAATACTACTTGTCCTGGAAGATAAGACATTCCATGCACCATACATAAAGTACTTAAAACAATATTAATATGGGACAGACTAGATAGATCTATCAAATTGTGGGTAGATATGAGAGTCATTTAGCATAAAGTTAAAAACTGAATTAACAATTGAAAGTACCTATGGCATAAACTCAAGACCTATCATGATTTTGGTTGCCCTACTCTGGATGTTATTCACTTTGTCAGTATACTTCCTAAACTTTGGCACATATAAATGAATGCAATAATTGAGAAATCATTAGACCAGTGTGGATCATTGCAGAACTATTACTTCTGTCTTTCTAGAAGCCCTACTTGTCCTAATACAGCAAAATATTATATTATAATTGGTATTGGTATTGTTTTATATATGTATATATATATATATATATATATATATATATATACGTATATATATATATATATATATATATATATATATATATATTTACTTACCACACTGTTAATTCAAATGGAACTATAATTGTTAGACACTTTTTTGGATAATCACCATTACAAATATTGTAATTGTGACATTGTTGTTTTAATTTTTACCTAGATATTAAATATTATACTTATCCCTATTACATTTAAACCCTTTAAAGCATAATTGATTAAAAAAAAGCAAGACTCAAAAGAGATAGGCATCTGCAATGTGTATGTGAATATATTGAATACTAACTTAACAATTATGGAGATTAGTCAATTTTATATGGTCCATGGTATTTTTAAGTTCAGTTTTTAACACTCAATAGTTTGGATATTCTAACTACTGAATATTATTTAATTTCTTACTATTTTTACTATTTCTAGACCTCAATTCAATCCTCTGAAAATCTGATAAATGAAAAGGGGGAGAAAACATCTTTTTTCTTAATCCTTAATTCTTATCATTATTGTGGGCAAATTTAACTCAGATTCCAAGGCATTTTCACATGTATTACTCCAATTGTCTCATAATAATTATGAAGAAGTCAGGACAAGTCTTATCATCATTTTATAGATGCTTGAAAAGAATGAATAAATTAATATACAAATAGATGAATGGAAGAAAAAACGTTTATGAATGCCTTTATTTTTGCCATTTTATTATGTTCTAGGAATACAAATATAAAAAAGCAAGACAATCTCATCCCCCAATAAACTAAATTTTAATAGAAGAATAGCACATATAAGGGAGTGGAAACCAGGGTAGATTATTTTTGGATTAGGAACTCACAGAGATATTAAGCAGAATTAAATAAGGGTAGATTGTCATATTCTTTACAAGAACAGTAGTATTGCGTTGATTATTTCTGAAAGAGATAGAGGTGGAAAGGATGAAAGGGAAAATTATCACCAGTAAATAGGATAGAATTCCAGAATAAGAACAGGATGGAATGATTATTGAAGCATATATAACATGAAAATGGTACTTTATCAGCTAAGTGGATTTTTGTAGTAGTATGACCAATCAGACTTATGGAATTAGAAAGACAGAAGTAACATGGGAAGTTCCAATAGAGTTCTTTATGGAGAATACTCATGATTCAAGTTGAAGGAAGACCTAGGATAGGAACTAATATTAGGCATGTCATGAAGAAGACTAAAGAGTATCAGAAAGAATGTCAGGCCTGGTTCAGGCAAGGTATGGAGATGTGTCATTAATGAGGAAGACAGGCTAATGGAACAGTAGCAAAGTCAAAAAGAATGGTGTGAATATTAGAAATTAATGAATTTACTAAAGGTCAAATGAAAGCCAAGACAAGAACTTAATCCCATTTGATTCTTAGTCCATTCCAGTGTTAATGAACTAAATAGAAAAGCATTGCTATGGTTGTTCTTTTTAAACTATTTTTGCAAAAAAAAAAAGAGGTTACAGATTGAACTGTGATAATAAATTAATAGTATCTATTTTTTTATTGAATTTTTCTTCATTTTTGTAAAATTTCATAAATACATTTTAATCACTTTGGATAGTTTTGAGGCATGAATTTGACACCTCTCTGTTACATTATATCATACTACTGATGACTTTCAACAGTACTTACTCAGTACTTCTTATTGATTCAAAAAGGATAGGCCAAACAGTAGATAGAGTACCTGACCTTATGTCAGAAAGTCTACTCTTCCTGTGTTATATCCTCAGACATGTGATCCTGGCAAGTCAGTTAACTCTGAAATAAAAATAATGAAATGAAAAAAAAAAGAATAATTCAGTTGCATAGACCCTGAAATAAAATAAATTTTCTTTTCATTTTCATTTTGTTTTTGCTTTGTTTTTGCTTTTTTAAGGGGAAAACGGGAGTTGCATTTGTCTTTTTAGGAAATTAATTCCCATTCCTATGCAAACCAATTAATTTCTGCTCATTACTTTGATGTTTTCATTGATGATGGTGGTGGACTCTCCATTGAAAAATAATATATTATCTCCTGAAATGTTTAAGGAATAATCCTTATGATTTGATATTTGCTTTTGGGGGTTCAAAAATATACCTCATCACCAGGTTCATAAAGTTTTTGGAATGCATCTTCTACAAATAACAAAACCTGGTTCATTTTAAACATATTTTAAAAATTTTTTTAGTTCAAATAGTCTACAGGAGTTTTCACCGAGTAAGACTTATGGGGCAAAGCCAAGATAGAGGCCTGAAACTAACATACTCCCAGAGCTTTTCCTTACAAATGAAGCCTCTCTGCTGAAATTAAAGGTACAGATACCAGCAACAAAAAGAGAAGATCCAAAAGTTTTCAATGGTAGACACATGGAGGATCTTCAGTGAAGTTCTGTCTCTTTGGGGGGAAATGAAAATGAAGCCTTGGGAGTCAGGAGAACAGGAAAACCAATAGGAGGCTTTTAATCACAATGCAGTCCAGGTACGGACAGCTTGAAAATAGGTGAGGGTGATAGCAAACAAAAAAAGGAAGATACCAACCCCAAACAATGTTTGAACCCTGGAAAACATGGGAAAAAATAGGACTGAGTTGGGAGCAAACCACTGCATAGTCAGAACCTGGACACAATGGAGGAAATAAACTTCTGCAAAGGCAAGACCTAGACTGCATAGACAACATCTTGTCCAACCACAAGCCAGGGATCAGACCACAACCCCAGCATAAGAAGCTTGTAGCTATACTCCCTATGCCCCAGGAGCAGAGATCAAGCAATAAACATGCAATAGAAAAACTTCTTTGCAAAACTACACTACAGAAAACTACTTTACAGATAAAGATGATCATTATGCCTTGTCAGAAGAAATAATCATTGAAAAATTAGTCATAGGGGAAGTCCTAAAAGATTCTATGAATTGGACTCAAATCCAAAAGCTCCTAGAAGAGCTCAAAAAAAGAATTAAAAACCAAAGAAGAGAGAAAAAATTAAAATGGAAAAAAAGGAATGAGAGTCATGCTAGAAAATTATGAAAAAAATGACCAAAGAAATCGCCTCCATTAAAAGTAAAAATAAACAACAGGAAAAAGAATATAACTCTTCAAAACATAAAATTGATCAACTAGAAAAGGAAACAAAAAAGTTAATTGAAGAAAATAAAATCCTAAAAATTAGAATTGAAAAAATGGAAACCAATGAATCTATGAGATGGCAAGATTCCATTAAAAAAATGAAAAGACCAAATAAATTGAAGGAAATATAAAGTACCTTTTAGGAAAAGCAAATGATCTGGAAATAGATCCAGGAGAGATAATTTTTGAATTATCAGACTTCCAGAAAGCCTAGAACAAAAAAAAAAGCTGTAAAACACCATGCAGGAAATTATCAGGAAAAACTGTCTAAATCTGTTAGAACAAGAAGACAATAAACACATTGAAAAAATACACAGAGCCTCTCCAGAAACAGACCCCAGGGAAAAAAACTCCAAGGGTATTGTAGCCAAATTGCAGAACTATCAAAGAAAGGAGAAAATAGTACAAGAAGTAAAAAGGAAACAATTTGAATACAAAGGAAACACAATCACACTCCCATAGGACCTGTGAATCACAACACTGAAGTACTAGAGGACATGGAATGCCATGCATTAGAGGGTAAAGAAACTGGGATTACAACCAAGAATTTACTGCTCTAAAAAAATTAGCATATAATTTCAGGGGAAAAGATGGATGTTTAACAAAATAGAGGACTTCCAAAATTTCCTGACAAAAAGACCAGGTGAATAGGAAATTCAATAGCCAAATACACAACTCAAGAGGAAAAAAAAAGTAAATGGAAATGGGAAGGAAAAAACAAACAAAAGAAAACAGATGTTAGTCAAGACCATTAAACTATATCCAATCCTAAAAGGCAAGATATAACACTTATAGCTCCTGAGAATTATATCATTCTTGGGATAATTAAAGGTTTGAATATAGTTAGAGTTTTCTTAGAGGATATGGGTATGGTTGGATCTTGTCTCTCCATTGAAGAGTATGAAATCACTGTGTTTGAGGCAAAAAACCCTGATAAAAAACAGGGGTGTTTACTCTAATCTTAATTGTCTCGCTTCCATTTGACCTACTTTAATTCAGCTATGCTCACAAAGTTTAGTACTTTCTCTAATAAGGGCATCATAAGTTATATGGTACTGAGGCAGTGTCTCTTATAACTTACAATCAATTGTTAAATTCTTAAATAAGATCTTCAGAGACTGCCAGTACTCAGAGCACCTTGAAATTATTATACGTAATTAAATCAGGATTGTACTTAATCCATATTTGAATTAGCAATGGGTTAAGTACCTAGGTGGAGAGGTGGAGGAAGTGTGGTGCAAATATTGCTTTTGGGGAGGATTACAAATAGTTCATGAAATGATTTGACTTTGGATGACACTTTGACTCATGAGGGTCATGTGTTCTTGGAGAGTACTTGAAAAGGGGATAAGGTAAAACATGATAATAATTTCATGTCATTCAAGACTCTTGAAAAGTATATTTGTAATAAGCCAGCTAGGGTGAGAGTACTTCGTGACTTTGAGGCAATACTCCTTATCAAAAAATCAATCAATCAATCTGTGATGGTACTTTGACAACACTTTAGGTTTATCAAGAAATCAGTTAATCAAGCTGTGATTGATGATATCTGATTAATAGCACTTGAGTGATAAATAACACCAGGAGAACAGGCACAAGAATTTATAGTTTCAGTGGGGAAAGATGGAAGGATGAGAACACTGAGTAAATTCTATTCAATAGATTTGGCCCAGAAAGGGAATGAGATACGTTGCCACTTAGTTGTTTTTTTCAAGGCAAATGGGGTTAAGTGGCTTGCCCAAGGCCACACAGCTAGGTAATTATTAAGTGTCTGAGGCTGGATTTGAACTCATGTACTCCTGACTCCAGGGCCAGTGCTCTATCCACTGTGCCACCTAGCTGCCCCCCACTTAGTTTTAAAAATCTATCCAGTTTTAAAGACAAGCAAGGCAGTGGAGGAAGGGAGATATAAGACAAGAATGAATTGATAAAAGGGAAGGTCAAAGTATAAATGAAAATAAACTGAAAGCTAAATTTTAAAAAGAAAGCTAAAGGGGTAAGAGAGCAGAACTTTGGTAAGGAGGAACAAGAGAAAAGGAAAGAGAAAATATGAATGGGGAAAGATAGCATATTAATATTATGTGTAAATGTGAATGGGATAAACTGTCTCATAAAATGGAAGCAGATAGCAGAATAAATTAAAACCTGAATCCTACAAGAAACACATTTGAACAGAGAGATAGAAATATGGTAAAGGTAAAGGACAGAGAAAATATATTATGCTTTAAGTGAAGTAAAAAAAAACAGGTATAGCACACTTGATCTCAGATAAAGCAAAAGCAAAAATAGATCTTAGTAAAAGGGATAAGGAAGGAAACTATATCTTCTTAAAAGTGACCATAGGTAATAAAACTATATATCATGGGGCAGCTAAGTGGCTCAGTGGCTGTGGAATCCGGAGGACATGATTAACCCTAGCTGTGTGAGCGTGGGCAAGTCACCGAACTCCTTTACCTTAAATAAATAAAAAGATAAAGCTATATCATTATTAAACATGTGTGTACCTAATGGAATAGCATCCAGATTCCTAGAGGAAAAACTAAGGGAATTACAAAGATACAAAAACTTCAAAATTTTACTATGGGGGGCCTTAATCTCCCTCTCTCAAAACTAGATAAATTTAACCACAAAATAAGCAAGAAAGAAGTTATGAAGATAAAATTTGTGGGGATAAAAAATAATTTACCTTTATCTGAGGCATATATGGAAACTATACCAAAATTGCCCATGTACTGGGGCACAAAATCTTATAATGAAATGCAGAAAGCAGAAATAATAAATGCATTCTTCTCAGACCATGATGAAATAAAAATAACATGTAATAAAGAATCACAGAAAGATAAATCAAAAACTAACTGGAAAAGAAACAACTTTATCTTAAATAATGGGTGGATCAAACAGCAAATAATAGAAATAATCAATAATTATATCCAAGACAATGATAATAACAAGACATCATATCAAAATTTATGGGATGCAGCCAAGGCAGTTTTGAGGGGAAACTTTATATCTCTAAATGTTATATGAATAAAATAGGGAAAGAAGGTATCGATGAATTGGATATGCCACTAAAAAACTAGAAACGGAACAAATTAAAGATTTCCAATTAAAAACCAAATTAGAAATTTTGAAAATCAAGGAAGAGATTAATAAAGTTGAAAGCAAGAAAATAATTGACCTAATAAATAAAACAAGGATTTGGTTTAATGAATAATCCAATAAAATAGATAAACATTTGTTTTATCTGATATTTTAAAAAGAATGATGATAACCAATTTACCAGCATGAAAAATGAAAAGGGTGAACTAATCACCAATGGGGTAGAAATTAAAGAGATAATTTGAAGTTATTTTTCTGAACTGTATGCCAATAAATTTGATAACTTGAATGAAATGGATGAACATTTACAAAAATACAACATGCCCAAATAAACAGAAAAGGAAATAATACATTTAAATAGCCCCATTTCAGAGAAAAAAATTGAAGAAACCATCAATGAACTCCCCAATAAAAAGTCTCCAGTTCCAGATGTATTTTGAATTGAATTCTACCAAACATTTAAGGAATAATTAATTCTTATTCTATATAAACTTTAAAAAAAAAGATGTACTTCTTCCAGCATTATGCTGAGACCTAAACCAGGGAGGATAAAAGCAAAGAAAATTTTAGACAAATCTCCCTAAAGAATATTGAGGGAAAAAGGTTCAATGAGATTACAGCAAGTTACTACTAGAAAAATACAGCATGATCAGGTACGATTTATACCAGGTAGACAGGGATAGTTCAATAATATGAAGAAAACTCAACTTAATTGAACATATCAATTGCAAAATCAATAGTTATTATATGATTATCTCAATAGATGCTGAAAAAGTCTTGGATAAAAATCCATTCTTATTAAAAATACTAGAAAGTTTAAGAATAAATGGGGTTTTCCTTAAAATAATAAGTAGTACCTATCAAAAACTATCAATGAATTTTATGTGTAATGGGGATATACTGGGAGCATTTGAAATAAAATAAGAGGTGAAACAGGATACCCATTATCACTACTGCTTTCCAATATAGTTTTAGAAATATTCACTTTATCAATAGGGAAGAAAATAAATTGGAAAAATCAGAATTTGCAATAAAGAAGCAAAGCTTTCACTCTTTGTTGTTAATATGAGATATGCCATTGATATGATACTTAGAGAATGAGAGAAAATCATCTTAAAACCTCCATGAAACAATTAATAAATTCATCAAAGTAGCAGGATATAAAATAAACTCACATAAAACAGCAGCATTTCTATATATGAACAACACAGGCAAAGAGAAAAGATACAAAGAGAAATTCCATTTAAAGTATCTGTAGATAACATTAAAAACTTGGGAATCCACCTCCCAAGATAAACTCAGAATCCATATGAACACAATTATAAAGCATTTATCACCCAAATAAAGTAGGTTCTAAATAATTGGAAAAAATGTAAATTGCTCATGGTTACATTGAGCTAATGTAATAAAAATGACAATTCTACCCAAATTAAATTACTTATTCAGTGCCATACCAATCAAACTACCAAATAATTATTTTCCAAGCTGGAACAAATAGTAACAAATTTCATCTACAGCAACAAAATGTCAAGAATAGCAAGGAAAGTGATTTAAAAAAAATGTAAGGGAAGGTGGCCTAGCTCTACCAGATCTAAAACTACCATATTTCTCCATGTATAAGGTGCACCCTTTTTCAAAAAATTTCGGGACTAAAACTGGGAGCAGCTTATAGCATGGTTGTAGATTTTTTTACTTGCATTTCCTGCTTTTTAGTGCTTGCTGTCTATGTGTTCGTTGTTTTGCACGTAACCTCTATATTCGGTTATGTTTGTCACATTCTGCCCAGAATTGGCTCAGGAAATATATTGAAACAGTTCTGAATTTAAGTTAAATATGATCCAGTTTGCAAAAATGAATAGAAATTGAACTGCTGAATGTAACTTTGGTCTTCTTCCAACTGAGTAAACAATTCAAGACTGCTATTGGAAGAAGAAACCATGCTAAAAACACTACTGCAGAGAAGGCCATGAGAGGCAAGTCAACAAAATTCCTGATTTAGAGAGGCAATGGAAGATCTGGATTGAAGAGCAAAGGGCAATCCACAAAGATTGTTCAGCACCAGGCAAGAAAAATTGCTGATGAAAAAGAAGTTACTGTTTTCTTTGTTAAAATGTTTAAAATAAATTTATTCATTTATTTTTGAATTTTACAATTTTTCTCCAAATCTCAATTCCCTCCCCCTCCCCCCACAGAAGGCTATCTGTTAGTTTTTACATTGTTTCCTGGCTATACATTGATCTAAATTGAATGTGTTGAGAGAGAAATAATATCCATAAGAAAAATAATATAAAAGAGATAGCAAGATTGCATAATAAGATAACTTCTTTTTTAATTAAAAGTAATAGTCTTTGGTCTTTGTTTAAACTCCACAATTCTTTTTTTCTGGATGGAATTCTCCATTGCAAAATACCCCAAAATTTTCCATGGTTGTTACACTTATGACATGAGCAAGTCCATTAAGATTATTCATCAACCCCATGAAGCTGTTATCAAGTACAATGTTCTTCTGGTTCTGCTCATCTCACTCAGCATCAGTTCATGAAAATCCCTCCAGGTTTCACTGCATTCCCATTCCTCCCAGTTTCTAATAGAACAATAGTGTTCTCTAATGCATATATAACATAGTTTGTTCAGCCATTCCTCAACTGATGGACATTGATTCAATTTCCAATTCTTTGCTCCACAAATAGAGCTGCTATGAATATTTTTGTGCAAGTGGTGTTTTTACCTTTTTGGTGATCTCTTCAGGTTATGGACCCAGTAGTTGTATTGTTGGATAAAAGGATATGCACATTTTTATTGACTTTTAGGCATAATTCCCAATTGTTCTCCAGAAAGGTTGGATGAGGTCACAGTTCAACCAACAATGTCTTAGTGTCCCAAATTTCCCACATTTTTTGCAACATTGATCATTATCCTTTCTGCTCATATTGGCCAGTCAGAGAGGTGTGAAGTGGTAGCTCAGAGATGCTTTACTTTTCATTTCTGTAAATAAGTAATGATATGGCATAATTTTTCATATGACTAGGATAGTTTTGATTTCCTCATCTGAAAATTGCCTCCATATATCCTTTAATCAATTGTAAATTGGGTAATGGAATTGTTTTTATAAATTTGACTCAGTTCTCTATATTGTTTAGAAATGAGTAGTTTTTCAGAAATGCTACTTTTAAAAATTCTTTCCCAATGATCTTGGTTACAGTGGTTTTGTGTGTGCAAAAGCTTTTTAATTTAATGTAATCAAAATTATCTAGTTTGTTTTTAATGATGTTCTCCATCTCTTCCTTGGCCATAAACTATTTCTCTTTTGTATCTTATCTTGGTATAAGATGTGAGGTGTTGATATAATCCAATTGTCTTCCATACCGACTTCCAATTTTCCCAACAGTTTTTATCAAAAAGATAGTTTTTATCCCAAAAGCTAGAGTATTTAGGTTTGTTGAACTGCAGATTACTATAATAATTTGCTACTAATGCACCTAGTCTATTCCACTGATCAACCACTCCATCTCTTAACCAGTACCAGACAGATGTTTTTATGATTTTTGTAGGGAAAATGGGGTTAAGTGGCTTGCCGAAGGCCACACAGCTAAGTGTTTGTGGCTGGATTTCAACTCATGTACTCCTGACTCCAGGGCTGGTGATGTATCCACTGTGCCACCCAGCCACCCCTAGAGAGTTTTGATTAGTGATGATTTATAATATAAATTTAGATCTGGTAGGGCAAGGCCACCTTCTATTGCACTTTTATCATTAAATCCTTGGAAATCCTTAAGTTTTTATTTCTCCATCTAAATTTACTTACAAGTTTTTCTAACTCATTAAAGTAGTTTTTTGGGGGGTTTTGATCAGTAAGGAACTAAATAAGTAATTTGATTTAGGTAGAATTCTCATTTTTATTATATTAGTTTGGCTTATCCATAAGCAGTTGATATTTGCCCACTTTTTAAAAGATGATTTTATTTGTGAGAGAAGTGTTTTTTAGTTGCTTTCATAAAGTTCCTGAGTCTGCCTTGGCAGTTAAACTCCCAAGAACTTTATATTGTCTGAAATTATTTTGAATGGCATTTCCCTTTCTGCTGTATCTTGTTATTAATATATAAAAATGCTGAAGAGAAGGCTCAGTTTTGCCAGATAGTGGATTCTTGGCTGCATTCCAAGCTCCCGTGCTCTTTGGAATATCTCATTATTATAGATGCAGCCAGGTTCTGTGTAATCCTTACTGTGCCTCCTTGGTATCTAAATTATTTCTTTCTGGCTGCTTGCAGGTTTTTCTCTTTTATCTGATAGTTCTAGAATTTGGCTACAATAATCCTTGGTGTTTTCATTTGGGGATACCTTTCTAGATGGGATCGGTATATTCTTTCAATAACTATTTTGCCCTCTGGTTCCATGATATCAGAGCAATTTTCCATTATTAACTCCTGTAATATTAGGTCCAAGCTCTTTTTCTCTTCAATGTTTTCAGGAAGCCCAATGATTCTTAGGTTGTCTCTCCTTGTTCTATTCTTGAGATCAGTGTTTTTGCTGATGAGGTATTTTCTATTTTCTTCTATTTTTTTTCTATTTTTTGGTTTTGTTTAACAGAATCTTGTTGTCTCATTAAGTTATTACTTTCCACAGATTCCATTATTTTTAGAGAACAATTTTCTTCATTTACCTTTTGGACTCCTTTTCCACTTGGTCAATTCTATTTTTGAAGGAGTTTTCCATTTACTCAAGTGTAGTTTTGAGAGAATTATTTTCTTTTTGTATTTGCCCAATTGTATTTTCCAAGGATTTGTTTTCTTGTTGCAGGATGTTAATTTTCTTGTAAGGCATTAATTTTCTCTTGAGTTTCTTTTTTTTTCCAATTTTTCAGTTGATTATTAAACTCCTTACTCATTTCTTCTGGAAAATCTTTCTGGGCAGGAGACATTCCTATTCTCCCCAGAAGCTCTAGATCTCTCTGAGTCAGTGTCCTTATATTCTAAGTAGTTTTCTATGGACCCCTCTTCTACTGGCCTTTCATTGTTTTCCTAGGATCTTATGTTGGGGGAGGGGCTGTGTCACAGAGGTTTGCTTTTGAAATCCCTGGAGGCTTTGCTCACTTGGCTTAGTAACTTCAAGTAGGCTGGCCAGTAGGGGTGCTGGTTACTTTCTCTGATGTGTCTATGGTCTTGATTTGAGGCCCTCTCCCTAGACCTGGAGGAGGTAAGGGGAGACAGCAGGGTCTGAATTATCCTTGAGCAACATGGGTTATGACTTGGGGTGAGAATTTTAATGTCCCTTTCAGCTGAACTCTGCTGCCCAAACCTGAATCTGGAGGCTGGGGGGCTGTTACTGTGTTTGTTCTGGGAAAAGGACTCTGCTGAAAGTATGGAGCTTACCACCCTGAATTGAGAGGACTGATGTTCAGCAGTACTCTGCAACTCTCTCTGCCAGAGTTCCCCAGATCTCTGCTCCCACAGTCAAAGCTTCCAGGACTTTGGTCCCCAGTTTCCATGGTCAAAGCCTCTGCAATTTATTTTAGGTTAATCCGGTTTAACTAATTTTAGGTTAATCCGGCTTTCATCCCGCCCCCACTGGCTCTCTGCTCTTGGCCCGGGTTCATTCATAATTCCAGGAGATAGACCTTTAGGTAGATGTTCTTCTCCTAGCTTCTCTTTCTTGGTTTTGTCAGTAGGATTTCTGTTAAGAGGTTACTTTCAGATTATTCCTGAGGGGAAACCAGGAGACCTTAGTTCAGTGCCTGTCTTGTTTCCACCATCTTGGCCAGAAGTCAAGAAGTCACAACAGGTGCTTCAGGTTCATGAAATGAAAGAGACTAAATATGTCTCTTTTGGTCAACAGATTTGACCAAAAAATACCTGAAAGCTATGAGGAGAAGGTCCTTGAATTTCACATTGCTGATAAGAAGGGGGGGGACTATAATTGTGAAGAAAGTAGACATTAAAGAGAGCCATTTTACACCTTGTTGTGTGGATAAAACCAAGCTGTCTCCTATGCTGATTTTCAAATGCAAAACAATGCCTAAAGAAGACATTCCTTGAGGAGTGATTTTCTACATTTGTGACAAGGGTTGGATGGATCAGGATTGGATAAAGATCTGGTTTGAGAAAGTTTATTGCAGGAGACCAGGTGGGCTCTTATGTAAACCTGCCCTATTGGTGCATGATCAATTCAGGGCTCACATAACAACAAACAGAAAGATTACTTCAGAGCAAAAAACAATACTTGCCCTCATACCTGGAGGCTAGACATTCCAGCTCCAACCACTTGATGTCAGCGTTAACAAACCTTTCAAAGCAGCCATGAAAGATGAATAGAATCAATGGGATGAAGTCTTTTGTGGACAATTTGATACCAGCAGGAAGATTGAAGTAACCAAATATAGGAGGAGTTTGTGCCTGGGTGCAAAGATCCTGGGATCATATTAAGATTGAGATCATTGTCCAGAAGAAAGGCCTTTCAAATGCCATAGTTAGAAATGAGGATGAGACAATATATAATGACAGTGATTCATCATCAAACACAGATGAGGACAAGCTAATGGATGGGAGTTTTGACAGTGATGAGGCGTTACATGAATTTTATGATGAATAAAACTAGAATTCAATAACTTTATGTAATGTTTTTGTTTTTAAATTTCAGGCCCCCAAATTAAGGAGTGTCTTATACACAGGTAAATATGTGGCACTCATCAAAACTGTCTGATATTAGTTAAGAAACAGAGTAATAGATCAGTTGATTAGGAAAGATTCAAAAGAAATAGTAATAAATGACAACTGTAATCTGCTGTTGGACAAACTCAAGGACATTGGCCTCTGGGATAAGGACTCACTATTTGATTAAAATTGTTGGGAAAACTGGAAAATAGTATGGAAAAGCTAGGCACAGACCCAACATCTCAAACAATATCCCAAAATAAGGTCAAAATGGGTTCAGGCTTTATTTTATTTATTTATTATTTGTTTGTTTATTTATTTTTTTAGTTTTTGCAAGTCAATGGAGTTAAAAGGGGCTTGCTCAAGGTCACACAGCTAAGTAATTATTAAATGTCTGAGGCCACATTTGAACTCAGGTACTCCTGACTCCAGGGCTTGTGCTGTATCCACTGCACCACTTAGTCACCCCCTAGGTACAGAATTTAGATATAAAGAGAGACACCATAGATAAACTAATAGACCAAGAAGTTATCTATATGATCTATGGAAAGGGACCAAATTTATGACCAAGTGAGAAATTAAAGTGCATTATAAACTATAAAATGAATGTTTTTTACTATATTAAATTAAAAAGGGTTTTCATTAATAAAATCAATGATGCCAAAATTAGAAGGAAAGCAGAAAACTGGGAAAGAATCTTCATAAGTAGGAGTTCTGATAAAGGTCTCAATTTCTAAAATATATAGAGAATTGCATCAAATTTATAAGGTTACAAATCATTTCTCAATTGATAAATGGTCGAAGGATATCAATAGACAGTTTTCAAATGAAGAAATTAAAGTTATATATACTTATATGAAAAAATGTTCCAAATTATTATTGAGAAATGCAAATTAAAACAACTATGAGGAATGACCTCACATATATCAGATTGACTAAGGTGACAAAAAGGAAAATGATCAATGTAGAAGATGTTTTGACAGGATTGTGACATTAATGCATTAGTTGTAGAGTTGTGAACTCATCTAGACATTTTCAAGAGAAATATGGGACTATGCCCAAAGAGCAACAAAACTGTTCATATCCTTTGACCCAGAAATTCCAATTCTCAGTCTATATCCAGAAGAAATCATAAAAATATGGGAAAAGTTCCACATATTCCAAAATATTCATTGCAGCTCTTTTTGAAGTGGCAAAGAATTGGAAATTGACAGAATGTCCATCAGTTGGAGAATGGTTAAAAAAAAGTTATTGCATATGAATATTATGTAATACTGTTTCTCTTTATGAAACCATAAATGGGGTGGCTAGGTTGCTCAGTGGATAGAGCACTGGCCCTGGAGTCAGGAGCACCTGAGTTCAAATCTGGTCTCAGACAATTAATAATTACGTAGCTGTGTGGCCTTGGGCAAGCCACTTAACCCCATGTCTTGCAAAAACCTAAAAAAAAAAAAGAACAAACCATAAATGTTCAAACTCGAGAGAATCATGGAATGTATTACAAAATCTTATATTGAGTGAAGGGAGAGCTAGGACAACCCTCTGAGACTTGCTTTGGACAATGTAAACCTCATTCAGAGGAAGAAAAACAAAACAAAATTGACAAACAAAAACCTCTTCAGAATCTGATAAACACTAAATTAACTTTTTAAAAAATATCTATTATGTATTTCTTTCCCTTAATCTTAATTCCTCATAGTGAAAATGACTTATCCGTAAACTTTAACATAAATGTGTATGTCTATTAACCTTACCGTTCGCTGCTGAGGGAATAGGTATGGGAAGGGAGGGTGGAAGGAAATTTTGCAACTTAAAAATATTCATATGTATGTGGATGAGTGTTGAAAAACTTTCATAAGATATATTTGGAAAAATAAAACATCAATAAAAATTTATAAAGAAAAGTAATTTGCACTGAACCTCTATGAAAAACTTCATTCCCAAGCCACATTGAGTAACAAGATTAGGGTTTCCATGGGAGATACAAAGTCATGATGGAAATACACATGAAAAATTATTCTTATCTAACAATGTTGAGGTATACCTGTGGTCCCTTCAACTGCAAAGACTGAGATTGCTAGAGACATAAGTTCCTAAATTAAGAAATTCAGTGTTAATCAACAACTCATTATCCCATCTGACTTTTCTTGGCAAAAATACTGGAGTATTGTGTCATTTCCCTCTCCAAATCATTTTTACAGATGAGGAAACTAAGATAAATAGGCTAAAGTGACCAGTTCAGTGACACACTATTATTATCTCAGGCCAGATTTTAACTGAGGAAAATAAATCTTCCTGACTCCATGGTGCAATATTCTTTCTACTCTGCCACTGAGCTGTCCAAGTTCAGAAAGGCAGTATTGTTAAGGCCTACTGGGTATTTGCATTAAGAGTAGAAACAAAATATTGAAACCATGTGAGCCAAGGACAGCAAGGCTGACCAAAGAATTACTAACTGATAAAGTAGAAGAATCAGAGAATTTTAAAACTATCTTATGATCAGGTTCATTACTAATTGCTTCCAATTTGGGTGACAGAGAAATCCAGTTTATTGATTTGGGGGGGGAGGGTATTTGCACAAAATAAAATCCAATGAAATATAATATAACATTAGAATTCTTATACAAGGCAGAGCCAAGATAGCAGTAGGAGAGGAGACTTTCCTAGGTGCTCTCACCAAAATATTTCAAAAATCTTAAAATTATGAATCTAATTAGATTTTCAAGAGACAGAATCCAAAGAAAGATCCAGTGAGGCAATTCTCCAGCCCAAGGTAACCTGGAAAATAGTGGGAAAAACTCTGTTCCATACTGTTAGAGGGGCAGCCCTCCCAGAGTAAAGAAACTTCTGCCTCCCAGGAACAGTCTCATGGTGCCTGGGAGCTGTGGCTCCTGACAGCAGAGGCAGTTTCCTGACCTGTACCCCAGTGAGAACCAAGTACAATTTGGAAGATCAGCAGGGAGACCTGTGCTAGAGTGAGTACAAAGGCCAGGGCCTCAGAGCATGGTCGCAGCACTCAGTGTGGTTGCAGCACCCAGCATGGTCCCAGCACTCAGTGCAGCCCAGATCCAGGAAATGGAAGTAGTCCCATGTAGCCGGCAAGCAGGAGCCTCCAGGCAGCTGCACCATGAGTGCTCAGCCCACTAAAGGTAAGGGAGTGGAGTGAGATTTCTGAGGTCTATCCTCTGTCCCTGGAATAGGACTCTGGGGCTCTGACCACATTCAGAAACAGATCTCAGTCTATATCCCCCATAGAACAGGGACTCTTTCCCCTCAGCCCCATGGTAGAGGGGTGCACTTGTGATCATTCACAGACCAGGAGAGCAGTCAGAGCCTCACACACTGAGGTCCTTGTGGAGGTGTCCCAATAAAATTCAATATCTCAGGAAGCACCCCAAAACCAGGCACAGCCTGGGAAAATGAATAAACAGGGGAAAAAAAAGGAAACTGACCATTGACAAATACTTTGTCTATGATCCCAAGGAAGATAAAAATACTCAATCTGAAGATGAGGAAGTATAAGCTTCTGCATCTAAAGACTCCAAGGAAAATAAAAGTTAGGCTCAGGCTATGACAGAGTTCAAAAAATGTTTTGAAAATCAAGCGAGGGGGATAGAAGAAAAAACTGGGAAAAGAAATGAGAGAGATACAGGAAAAACATGAAAATGAAGTAAGCAGCTTAGTCAAGGAGATACAAAAAGATCCTGAAGAAAATAACATGTTAAAAACCAACTTAAGTCAAATGGATAAAACAGTTCAAAAAGTTATTGAGGAGAAGAAGAATGCTTTAAAAAGCAGAATTGGTCAGATGGGAAAGGAGATAAGAAAGCTCTCTGAGGAAAACAAATCCTTCAGATGTAGATTGGCACTAAAGGAAGCTGATGACTTTATGAGAAATCAAGATATAATACTTCAACACCAAAAGAATGAAAAATTAGAAGAAAATGTGAAACATCTCATTGAAAATGAAAACAGCTGATCTGGAAAACAGGTTCAGGAAAGATAATATAAGAATCATTGGGATACCTGAAAGTCATGACCAGACAAAGGGCCTTTACCTCGTTTTTAAAGAATTTGTACAGAAAAAAAATTGCCCTGATTTCCTAGAAGCAGAGGGCAAGATAGAAATTGAGAGAATCCGCCAATCTCCCCCTGAAAGAGATCCATAAAAAAACAACCCCCAGGAATATTATAGCCAAGTTCCAGAATTCCCAAGTCAAAGAGAAAATATTACAAGTATCCAGAAGGACAAAATTCAAATATTGTGAAACTGCAGTCAGGATCACACAGGACTTAGCAGCAACTACATTAATGGCTCGTAGGACTTGGAATTTAATATTCTGGAAGGCAAAAGAGCTTGGAATGTAACAGAGAATAAACTACCCAGAAAAACTGAACATCTACTTCCAGGGGAACAGATGGACTTCCAATGAAACAGGGAAATTTTAAAAGCTCCTGTTGAAATGACTAGTGCTGAACAGAAAGTTTGACCTTCAAGTACAGGACTTAGATGAAGCATAGAGAGTGGAGGAGAAGGGTAAATTATAAGGGACTTAATGATCACAAATTGCATGTGTTCCTGCATAGAAATAATAATACTCATATGAACCTTCTCATTTAATAGAGCATGTAGAAGGAGAGAGTTTCTATATTATTGTGGGGGAGGTTATATTATGTTTACTCTTAAACAAGAATATTTTAGTAATGTATAAATAAAGTCATAAAAAAGAATTATTATACAAGGCAGTTAATTATAATCAGGTTAAAATAGCACTAAACTTGTAATCAGAAGTCCAGGAGACACCACTGACTTGAACCACCACCATGAGTAATTTAGACAATCTCTGAGCCTCCATTTCTTTATTTATAAAACATGCAAAATGGAAGTGATGGTATATTTCTTAATTTTTTCTTTAAGGACCTAATGAGATTTCAATATGGAAAACAATAAAGAAATTACATCCAAACATATTATTTTATAGATGAGGAGAACAGTGACCCAGAAAGCAGAACTGATTTCTAGGATAAATTTGTCAGTAAGTAGCATAGGAGAATTTGAACATAAATCATGACAACTGGTATGAAAATGTTTTAGAAATCACAAAATTTTATATAAATATGTGATAAGAATCTATAGATGGCATGCTTATCAAACATCCTTATGACACAAATCTTAGAGGAATAGCTAACATATTGGATCCAAAAAGATTTTTGGCAGACTAAAAGGATTGGCTACATCTAAAATAAGAAATGTAATATAAGGATAAAGATAAAAATGCATCTATTCACATTCCAAATTATTGACTATCCCATTAAAGAATTCAGAAAACCTGAGTATACTTGTTCATACAGAAACCAAATACCAACACCTTCAATCCAGTGGTAATATTCTTGCTGTTCCTCAAAAAAATATATAATTACTGTTCCATTTTCACTAATTGTCCCCCTCCCCCACCCCATGCTTGGAATTCTTGATGCCTTCATCTTTTTCCCTAGCTTTCCTTCAAGTTATAGTTTGAATCCGACCCTTTTTATGAATCCTTTGCTAGTCTTCTTCATGATAGTACCTTTCCTCTGTTGATTATTTCTAATTTATGCTATTTTATGTTTTAACACTGTTTGTTTTTGTGTTTTCCACATTTCTTTTTATCCTTAGTGCTTAGCAGTGCTTACTACATGGTATATATTGTTAAATACATGTTAACTTGACTTTAACTCTGAGTGTTTTAGTTACTGATAACATTATATGGCAATCAAAAAAGCTGCAACCCTTACAGCTGAAAAACTTATTGACCTCTATTTTGCTCAGAGTCCAATTGTAGTGCTTTGACATTTGGAGGGTACCATGTTTATGGATTTCATGGAATGATATTAATGAATGGAAGCTCATATAGAGGAAGGCAACTAAGATGTGGGAAGACTTGATACTATGCAAGATAGTTATAGAAGAAAACAGTGATGTTCAGCTTCATGGAGAAAGAAAAAAATAGACTATATTAGATGTCTTCATCTACTTGAAGGGTTGCTACAATGAAAAATAAGTAAGCTTATTCTTGACTACTGGAATTACAACTTGTTACAATGGGAATGTTCTAGATAAGTAGATATTGACTAGATATAAGTGGGAAGGACCATTTGACTTTGATCTATTCAATTGAAATTTGGTCCCTAGTAATGTAACGAATTATAGCATAATTCAGTAAATAGAAGACTATCCTGTAAAACTGGATACTTGAGCTCAATGATATAAACTCTGTCACAAACTAGCCCCATGCCTACAAATTAATCATCTACTTCTGCTTCTCAGTTTCCTCACTTGTAATAAAATGAGACTATTAATTGGAAGATAGATTCAAATTTAAGTTTAGTTAAAATTAATGAATAAAGGGAAAGAAGAGAAAAGACAACTTCACAGGATGAGAATTATTCAAAAGTGAAATGAATTTCTTTGGAAAACAGTGAGTTCTACTTCAGCATAGTGATCTGGATGCCAATATGTTGGCTTGCTTGCATATACAAATCTACCAAAGTCTGAGTTTGACTAAAAGTTGTCTGTGACTCTTACCAACTTCAAGTATCTGATATTTAAAAAATCTTTTAACCATACTATGCTCAACATTCTACAGTTCCTTAAAGGACTAAAATAAAAGCTGAATGATTAGCTGAAGGGATATTTTAGAGAAGATTCTTCCTCAGCTACAAAATTGACTATAGCTTTCTCTGTTAACCCTGACATTCATATATTACATAATTCTAGAGACTATTTTTTCATCAGAAGATATATCTGCTGATATCTTTTATCAAATACTTATAATATGCAATGTTTTAAAGAAAGGTGTTACCCAGTAAACAGTTTCCCAGTTGTCATAGAATTTTACGAGAAAGTGAGTACATATTTTTATGAGGTGACTTGCTTGCATCATAAATTTTAATGGGCTTTAGCATAGGGAAAATATGATTCTGATACTGTATAATGTATACCAAAACATAGAAGAATACTAAATAATACAGCTAATAGGGTGATAAGGGAATCCTCCCTGCCAGTTTTATTAAATGACTTAGTAAAACCCCTTGGTGAGATTGCCAACGTTACCACATACCCCTTTCCCAACATGGATCAGATGAACAATTTTTATTTTAGAAAAAAAAAACCACTTTCTATAGCAAGAATATAATTGAGATTAGCAGTTAACTCTTTAATCTGCTATTTAATCATAAAATACTGAGGAAAAAAATAATTTAAAAATATTGTACTAGGATTACTTATTTAAGATTGTGTTACCATCTGAGTAGCAAAAACAATTCCTCAAAATAAAAGAGCTTCCTCAAATCTTCTGCTAAAATTTCATCATTGATAATCCCATTCTGATTAAATGTCAGACATGGGCTTTGAAATTATAGAAATTGTATAAATTTTAAAACCTTTCACTAAAAAACAAAGCAAATATCACATATGCAAAATATAATTATGCATCTATCTTCACAAACTATGAACTATATTAGCTATTGTCATAGTCATAACTTTTTGTTAGATCTGGGCTACATCCTTGATATCAAATCATTTTTGGATATATCCTGTTTGGCCCTTAGTTTGATACTGATGATAAGAAAATAGGATTGAATACTGGTTATTTGACCATATCCATCATTTGCTCCATGGGAAAATTGAAAGGTATTGGTTTTACTCATGAATCATTTAGTTTGTGGCAAATGTTTTCCTCCTATTCTTCCTTCCAAAGTTTAGAATTTAAAAAAGGAAAATTTATATTGTGCTACACTGGAAACCAAAGATTATTTATGCTACTTATTATTACCTAAATGCATTTCAAACTTATTCTTGTCTGGGACCAGTAATTATATTCAATCATTTAGTCAGTCACTCATCTAACCTTTATTAAATGCTGGCTAGGTATCAGAAACATATAGTTAAACAATATTGAAGGCTCTGTGCTGTATTACTTTTTACTGAGGGTGGGGCAAAAAGGTGGTACAACATGTACATAGATTAAGTACAAAATATATTATAATGAGAGGGAGAAGTAAAGAAGGTGCTCACAAAATTTGAAAGTATTTCTAATCCTTGAAGCTTGAAAAGATCACTGAAGATTTTGTTGAAAAGATAGCAATTGAGCTATGCTTTGAAGAAAAAAGAGGAATTCTGAAAGGTAGAGATAAAGAGGAAGGATAGAGCAAGCATAAGTCAGGGATTACATGAATATGTGAAAGTGAGAATAGCATATTGAATTCAGCAAAAAATAGTAGCTTATAGAATAGGGAACCTGACCAAGTGAGAAATTTCTGAGAAGGTAGACTATAGTGAAAGGTCTTAGGCTCTTAAATGATGGCTAAGAATTTTGCATTTTATCCTGGGAAAGTAGAAAGCTATTAAAGTATTGAAAATTTTGAAAAAGAGCAGTAACAAAATCAGAACTTTATTAAGTTTATTAAGTTTTTACTTCTATATATAATATTTAAAAATTCTTTATCATATCTGGAAAATCAGTATAAATGCATTTATTGTCATCTATTTCATTATAAGATTTTCTTCAGATTATTTTTATCTTAAATTTTCTGATATACCCTTATATTCAAATGGACATTACTATAGTCTACCAGTCTTACCTTTGAGATTTCTTCATGAAATTCATATGCTATTTCTTTCATTCATTAAACAAAGACTCATGTGTTCCCTACTATATGTAGAACACTTTGATACTTCTTCATCTAATCTCACATGCCACTTCTTCCATTAAGTCTTCAATCATCATCACAACTATATATCTGATCTCATTTCTCTCATCTGTCTCAGTCGACCCATGATGGAGGAATACTTTTTTATGTTTTTTCTATAATTTTCCATATTTATTACTCCTAATGTATTGGAGTTTTTCTTCTTGTACTCTTAGTAGTAGCTCTGCAGTAACTGGCATGGTACATAGGTGGTGCATCTGTTGTCTTTCTTCATTTGACTTAAAATTCTAAAATGATGACAGGCCTTCCAGTGCCAAGGGAAGTTAGGAAGGGTATTTTTTTCTAAATTGGAACAGTCAAATAATAGAAATCTAGTTTAATATCTAATTATTCCAGCTATTATGGAAGACAAAGGCACTAAACTTTTAAAATAAAAATGCTACACACTTAGAAACTAGTCGAGATCATTGAAAACTTGCAAAAAAGTCAGTTTTTTTTTTCATTCCCTGTAGCAATTAGACAGCTGCATTTTGCACAAGCTAAAATTGATACCATGAACATTGTGCCAGAGTGGCATGAGCTAGAAATAGACTTTGAACAAGAGAGTCGTCCAAAATCCCTGTGATAGGGTAATGTAAGTAATAACCCAGAAGGGATTTAGACTGAGCACAATCCATGGACAAAATTTAAAAGAATAAATCAAACATGAAGACTCCATTCATGAGGTTGTTCAATTATTTTATTCTTCTGAAGTTACCATGATTTTAACCTCTGAGTTTCTCTTTACGTGGCCCCATTTGGAAAAAGAACCACTCCACGTTTTCTTTTCTTGGGTTATTCTGGGGAATTTATGTTTTCCTGTTAACTTTTCCAAAAGGCAGGAATATAGTACAACAGAATCCTAGACATGAATTTAAGAAACACGGTTTCAAGTCTGATTTCTTTAATTCAGATAGTTAAAAAGAAAGCAAAAATATAAACATGAGATTTGCCAAAACTTATGTAAAATAAAATTTGAAGCTGAAGAATAATATATGGTAAAAATGATAAAGCAATTTAAAATGTGTAATTAGAAAAAAGCAATAATAATTCTAGAACAACAGAAATATGAAATAAAACCCCTCCTCTTGGCAGAGAGAAAGATATTAAAAGTACAGAATGTCAAATATATCACCAGAATTGATCACTATATCCATTAGTTTTTTCCTCAATGGTTTTTATAGTGAGGAGAACCAGGGTTCAAATTCAGATTTAGGCAATTTTTTTTATTTAGTGATAATTGAAAGTCTCTAAATATTTATTTGGCTCAGTTTCCTCAATTTTAAAATGGCAGTAATATACTTATATAAATATATATATATATGAATTTCTAGTTGTTGTGAGAATCAAATGGCATGATATCAAATAAGATATAAAGTTCTAAAGACAACACTTGACATTTAAAAAATTATTGTTCCATTCCGTTTTTAATTCACAATTAAGAAAGAAAGATTTTTTCGAGTTATTATTGTGGTATAAAACTACAAGTCATCAATATGTTTTAGTCATTTCCAACACTTATTGGCTAAATGACCATGGATCTTCTGAGCATCAGTTTTCTCATTTGAAAATTGGGGATAATAGCAACATTTACCTCACAGGCTGTTGTTATAAGATTCAAATAAAAAAATATATATCTAGAAAGCAATCACTTTGCAACTCTTGGCTAGGGTGACAAGATCTGAGTTTGAATCTAGTCTCAGATATTTATTAGCTATGTGACTCTGGGCAAGTTTCCTCAACAAATAAATGGGCATAATAATAGTACCACCTAACTCAAAAGATTGTTGTTAGGATAAGATAAGATAATATTTATAAAACACTTAGCTCAGGGTCTTGATCATTGTAGTTATTTAATAAATTTCCTTCCCTGTCTAATCCCATTCAAAAAATTATTTTTCCCAGTATGTCTTTAAGGCACAATTTTATGCTGAATAGGACTTTGAAACCAAGATATAAAACCTCTAATACTTTCTAGATATTTGACTTTTGAAAAGTCATCTATCCTCTCAGAGTATCAATTTTCTCAACTATAAAATGGAATAATACACATAAGGTTGTTTCAAAGACTCTGGTGAAAAACTATATGATAAATATTATGCAATTTTCAAAGCAATACTTATATCAAAGATTTTCCTTAAATTTACTCAAAATATTTATTTCTGAATAAATCAATTAAAAATAAGTATTTTAAAATTCTTACTATTGTATACCTGAGTAAATAACTTAAACAAATGATAAGTATCACAGGCACAATGATAGTCTTAGAGACACAAAGAGAAAGAATGAAACAATTGATTCTCAAGAGCTTCTTCACTCTTTGAAAGACTCACCTAGAGGTTATCTATACTCAAATATGAAGTAACCAAGATATTAGGATGAGAGTTCAGATTCATTTATAGTAAAGATTTGAAAGTAGAAACATGAAAGAGGAACCAAATAATCTTTTTGGACTGAAGATAAAACTATTTAAAGCTCACTTTTTTCACCCTCCAGTCTTTTACCACCAGTAAATTGCTATGAATCTCAACCTATATTTTCTGTTGGCATTCTGAAATAAATCTTTTCAAAATAGACATCAAATTATCTTTCCCCAAAACCTATTTACCTCTGTATTTCCTGCAAACTTTTGCCCCTATATTTCTGATTACAATATTATCATTCTTCTCTTAGTACCCAAACTTGGAAGCATTTGCTGTCTTAAAAGCTCAGCCCAGATTAAATTTTCTACTAAAAGGCTTTCCTTTGCCATTAGTAGCTTGAATGGACAAGTTAATAACTTTTCAATTTACCTGTGGAATTTCTCAGTAGAGTATCCAGTTTTGTGTATCTAGTCTAGTATAGTTTTGAACATAATGAATACTTAATGTTTGTTGAATTGAATTGTTCAAAAAGCACAAATGATAACTCAGTTAATTACAACTCCCCACAAGGAGAAGTTCCTAGAAAAGGAAAGAAATAAATACTTGTTGACTTTGTGCCAGACTCTAAACCAAGTAATTCATATTTAAAACAAAATTAATCTTCCCAACAACACAGGGAGATTTATGCTTTTAGGATCATCATTTTTACAACTGAGGAAACACATAGGCAGAGGTAGGTATAGAAAGTGCCTGAGGTCAAATTTGAATTCAGCATTTCTTGATTCTACATCTGCAATTTTATCATAAAAATTAAAGGTCTCTGACAAGCTATATGGACTCCTTTTGGAGTTAAGAAAATCTGAATCACTCAAGGCCTTCAATCAAAATTGGCAAACCTTTTGTGTTTCAGATATTCACTGCACTAGATTATCCCAAAGATCTCCTGCAGCTCTGATATATTTGTCAGAGAAGAATTCCAAGTCTAAAGATAAATGCAAACTCTGTGATCTGGGACTAGGCCTTTTTTCCCCCTTATTCTACTATCCCAAGACAGTTCAAATAAACAAGCTGGACCCAGAATTAAACAAATGGGGTAGAGCATGTTTAGTGTAATGAATTGCCTTCAGGAGATTTTTTTAAAATCCATTAATGATTTCAAACTTTTTCTAGAAACAAAGACACACACATATAATAGCTATAGTTTCTCTTTTTTTTTTCCCCTGGCAGCAAGATAGGGACCACAAAATCTGTTGTAATAGTGTCCTTAAGGGGAAAAATGGTAAGTGCCCCCTACAAGATGACTAGGCATGAGAGGTATCTGCAACACTGAATAGCAGTTATAGGATTATAGACATAAAGCTGAATGGAATCTCAAGTTCCATTTAGTTCTTACTTTTCACTTTAAAGATGAGGGAAAAGAGATAAAGGGAGGTTAAGTGGCTAATCTCAAGTTATACAAAAATATATATCATTAGCATCACAGGTAAAATTTGAACTTAAGTCCTCTTATTGTAGAAATGATGTTCTTCCCAATGTACCATGGAAACTCCTTTTATCCTTAGAGAATCCAAAGCAACTGAAAATATCTTGCATACACAAAGGGTCTAAATGCTTATAGAGTTGAAATGTAACTAAATTAAAGAGAATCTGTTTAAAGGTGCTTCAGAAATACTCAAAGTTGTGAGTATATATAAACCATGAATTGAAGGAATAGTTCTTTGATTTATTTCATTTGGGAACTAAATTTGTAAAGAGCAGAATATACCAATCCCAGGAAAATATTCATTAAAAGACCACTCTGTACACTACTCAGAGTGAAGAATTTTTTTCTTTGTAGAGACAAGATAAGAAATAATATGATGTAGCTCCTCAGCGTTAACTTAAGATTATTATCTTTTGCTGAAAAGATGTTTAGAGCAATGGTATTTAATTCATGTATTAAATATTTAGTGGAAGAAATAGATAGCAAAATTTAGTTATGATGTTATTTGGTTTTCTCTTCAGGAGCACTTCAGAATAAATGTCTCAATAGGGCAGACTGTCAGGGACTTTATCTTCTTCTAATGTATATTATACACTCTTGGAGACAGAATAACAACGTGATGGAACAATTGGGGCTACGTGTCATACCTTCCCCTGAAGTCTCAGGGGAAAAAAATGCACCCAGCATGTTGCATGACAAAACCTCCATTAGTGTTTTATTATATAGAAGATACAGTGATTACTCAGACAATTCACCAAGTCCTTTGCATTGCCCCATTTTGAGCAATGTCTTAATAATATATGTAATAGCATTTTACCTGTAGAAGTAATATTATTGATCTCTTGCCATTAAGGTTTGCAGCATTTTTAAACCCATTACCTTCTGCTGTATTAGCTCTGCCTGGCAAAAGCACATCACTTTCTCTGTTAAAGTTTGGCAGACAACAACACACAAAAAAGCAATTCTACCTGCTACAGTGTCTGTCTGACTACTTGATAATGTCAATCAATAAGTGAATTCGTTTCCCCACAGTCTCTGGAAAACAAGATGTCTGCTGCTGATTCAGATACAAACAAAAAGGTAGCCTGGCAAAGGACATTTCAGGAGCCATGATGGAGTGATGGAGACACTAGACATTATTCCTTCTAAAGGCAACTTCACTCTTCTAAGTGATGTTGTATGGGACAATGGAAGGACCATTAACCTGAAATTCAAAGGACACAAGTTCTAGTTCAGACTTTCCTATTAATTATTGCAAAATGATAAAACCAAATAATTGGAAGGGATCTAAGAATGTTTTTTCTGCTAGTCCAGTTCAGAATGAAAGAAAAAAACAGAATTTCCATGAAGATGTACCTGAAAGGGAGCGATGCAAGTACTTCTTCAATGTTTCTTATAAAGAGTAGTGACTCTCTCAATAATGTTCACTGCACCAGGGATAAAGCAGCATCTCAATAAGTACAAAATGGATGCAAGATTTAGACAAAAAGGGTGACAATGTGAGCAAAATAAAAGTGCATGGAATAGTCTACCTGGCAGCTCCATGGGCAGAATAAGAATTCATGAAAAAAAAAGAAATAGAAAGCATTAAAAAATGAAAAGTAAATAATTTTGATTATATTTAAAAGTTGTTCTACAAGCAAAACTAATGCAACCAACATCAGAAGAAAAGTAAAAAGCTGGGAATTTATTTTTTATCACTAATGTCTTTGAGAAACATCTCATTTCTCAAATATATAGAGAATTGAGTCAAATTTTTAAGAATGCAAGACATTCCCCATTTAATAAAGGGTCAAAGATTATGAACAGATTGTTTTCAGATGAAGAAATCAGAATTTTTCAATAGCCATATAAAAATGTTACAGACTGGGGGTGGCTAGGTGGCACAATGGATAGAGCACCGGCCATGGAGTCAGGAGTACCTGAGTTCAAATCCGGCCTCAGACACTTAATAATTACCTAGCTGTGTGGCCTTGGGCAAGCCACTTAACCCCATTGCCTTGCAAAAAGAAAAATCCTAAAAAAAAAGGTTACAGACCAAAATTGAATAGAGAAATGCAAATTAAAATTACTACCTCTCAAAAATAAGTTTGTGTACCATGACAGAAAAGGAAAATGAGAAGTGCTGTAGTGGATATGAAAAAAATGGAACATTAATGCATTGTTGATAGAGTTGTGAATTGATTCAACCATTCTGGAGAGCAATTGGGAATTATACCCAAAAGTTCATCAAAATTGTGTTTAACCTTTGGTCCAGCAATATAGTGGTAGGTCTGTATGCCAAAAAGGCCACAAAAAGAAAAGGACCTACATCTTCAAAAATATTTATAGTAGTCTTTTTTTGTGGGTTAAAATATTGGAAGTGAAAGGGATGTCTATCAGTTGGGGAATGGCTGAATAAGTTGGGATAAATTAATGTCATAATATTTTGTGCAAAAAGAAATGATAAATTGGAAGATTTCAGAAAATCCCAGAAAAATTTGTATGAACTGATGCATAACCAGAAAAACATTATACATAGTTTCAAAACTAATATTTAATAATCAACTATGAGTGATGCAATTCTCTTCAGCAACACAATCATCCAAGTAAAAAGGACTCCCCCCCCAAATTCTAGCCATATCCTGATAAATGACCACTAAACTCTGAATAAGGATTAAAGGATATTTTGCTGATTAGTCTTTTTCCCCTTTCAGTTTACCTTTTTTTTACATCTCTGGAGTCTTATGGTTGAAGAGTGTAATTACTGTTCAGTTCTGGTCTTTTCATGAGAAAATTTTGGAAGTTCTTTATTTCATTTACAATCTATTTTCTTCCCTAAAAGAAAATGCTGAACTTTTCAGGGTAGTTAATTCTTGGTTGCAATCCAAGGTCCTTTTCTCTGTGGAATATCATATTTCAGGTCTGCCAATCCTAAAATGTTAATGCTTATTAAGTACTGCAGAACTCTGATTATGGTCCTGTGATATTTCAACTGCTTCATTTTGGTTGCTTGTAGTACTTTATCCTTGAATTGGGAATTCTGAAAATTGGTTACAATATTCCTTGAAGTTTTCATTCTGGGATCTCTTTCTGGAGGTGATTAATGACTTCTTTCAAGGACTATTATTTTGTCTTTTTGTTTTAGAATATTAGGGCAGTTTTCCAGAATGATTTTCTGAAAGATATTTTTTGATTATGCCTTTTCAGATAGCCAAATAATTCAGAAATTATCTCTCCTGTATCTATTTTTCAGGTTGGTTTATTTTTCCTAAAAGGTAGTTTACATTTCCTTCTATGTTTTCAGTCTTTTGGTTTTGTTTGATGGGATCTTGATGTTTCATAGAATCATTTTTTTCCATTTGTCCAGTTCTAATTTTAAGGTTTTATTTTCTTCAGTTAGTTTTTGTTTTCTTTTCCAGTTGGTTAATTTTTACTTTTTTGATGAATTTCATACCTTTTCCAGTTGATAAATTCCACTTTTATTGTACATTCTTTTTACAATTCATTTTTACTTTTAAAGGAGTTGGTTTCTTCAGTTAATTTTTCACAATTCTCCTGCAAGGCTCTCATTTATTATTTTCAATTTTTCTTCTTCCTCTCTTCTTCAGTTTTTAAAATCTTTTTGGAGCCCTTCCAAGAGGTTTTGGATTTGAGACCAATTCGTAAACTCCTTTGAGGTTTTACATGTAGGCAATATGGCACTACTTTCTTCTTTCTAAGATGGTATTTTTATTGTCATAAACAGAATAGTAACTTTCTATGGATAGCATTCTCTTTGATTTTTTTTTTGCTCATTTGGTAATTGGGTTCCTAAAGTATAGGAATTGAGTCACAGGCTTTTTGTGCTGGGGCTGGAATATGGTCCCTGGTTTATTAGTTGCCAAAAAAGTTGCCTATGCAGAGGTTTTGTTTCCTCCATTGTGCCAAGGTTTTGCCTATATGTAGTTTGTTCCTAACCCAGTCATATATTCTGCCTCAGAGCTCCCAGGCTTTATATTTTGTCTGTGGTTCGGACCCTCTCTGTTGGCCTGCTATCAAGATGGCTTGTTCAAACAGAACCTGGGCAGTACTGGGGCTAAGAGCCTCCCACTGGCTTTTTAGTTCTCTGGTCTATGTTTGGCAATACTTCCCATTTACCCCAGAAGAGAGATCTTTACTGAAGATTCCTCATGATATCTTGAGTTGAGAACTTGATCACACTCTTTTTCTTGTGGTAGTATCTGTAACTTTAAGGTCTGTATGGAGGCTTTCATTTAAAGCTGTGAGAGCTGTGAGAGCTTCCTAGCTTAGTATCAACATCTTGGCTCCATTTCAGAAGCCTCAATCTTTATTCTTCTTAAATTTCTGCAACCTTTGACAATATTGATCATATTTTCCTACTGGATGGTTTTACTTTAGCTTATTGTGACATTCTTTTCTCCTTAATCTTCTATCTGTTTGGCAATTTCTTCTCATTCTTCCTTTGTCAGTCTATTACAGCTCTATCCCCTAAGTCCTACTTACTTCTTTCTATACTTTTTTACTTGGGAATCTCATCAGCTTCCATGTGTTCAATTCTGATCTTAGTGCAGATAATCACCATATCAATGTGTGTAACCATAGTGTAATTTCTTACCTTGGAGATCAGAACCTGAAGTAAATAAAAGTTATAGTTTATTGACCCATATTTGGAGAATCACAAATCCTGGGTATTAGAGCTATCACATCTTATGTGAAGTTGGCAGATAGGATGTGTTTCTCAGACTTCTCTATCTGTACAATGAGGCATATTCAATGATCTCTAAAGTTTTTTTTTCCCTCTCATGTTCTTCTAAGCTTCTATGGTAACAGAAGACTTCTAATCCTTATCTTGAAATGGAACAACTTCTGAAAAGAGATTTAATATTTGGAATCTATCACTTCAGAACAGATTGGATTTGGATGCTTGTTTTCCTTGTAGGATGTGCTGCTAAGAAGAGATGAAGAAAATATTGGGGTCTGAGCCAATACTAAAGACCTGAATAGCAGCTCCACAAGACAGTTCATTTTCTTTTCCTCATCTAACTTGCAGCATTGTCAAACCTCAGAGAAATTTTGATGAAAGTCAGAAATCTTGTGAAAATGTTTAAGTACTTTTAAGAATCATTTATCCTATAACACACTGGGTCAATCAGATAAGATTTTGCCTGATACATAGGTCCACTAAATCCTCCCCAGTAGTGTTCTGGCATCTATTTTTTTTTACCCAGAAAATATATAAATACATTGAATGAGGAAAAATATTGGATTTTCAAAACATTCAAAGCTATAAACATAGAATTTCAACCCAGATCTTGCCTAAATCACATTAATCTGTTGATAGTGCTTTTTTATTGATAATCAGTCTAGAAATGTACTATGTGATAAGAAGAAATCATGATTAATGTAGTTCAACTGTGAAATTAACCAGTTTGTAGCTTTATAGATTTATTTCCTCTATTGTTTTAGTATACGAGTGGATTTTTAAAGGACACAAGGGCAAATTTTAAAACTTCCTTACAATTTAAAAAAATTTTGAGTTCACATCTTATATAAGAAGACTGGCATCAGTGACTTATTTTGACAACTCAATGAAATAAAATTAAGCCACGTACTCACCATAATTTTGTGTACAATGAGTCATGACATTAAGCACCCATTGCTTTAATAGTAATAAATAGTCATTAATTTACCCTTAGTTCTTCTTAGATTTTAAATCTAGCATCAAACATAAAAAGGGAATGAAAAGAAACTAGTGAGAGTGCAAGTGAGGAGAGGACAGATGAAGTAAGGTTAGAAGGGAGGAATAAAGGAAGGAAAGATGGATGGAAGGAAAGAATGAAGGAACAAAGAGAGGAAAGAAAGAAAAAGAAGGAAAAAAGAAATGATGAGGGGACATTTATTTAGCAACTACTAAGTGTCAAGAGTTGTATTGAGTGCTTTATAAATATTATCTTCAGGGGAAAAGCCAAGATAGTGGAGAGAAGCCAGGAACTTGACAAGTTTTCCTCAGAAACAAAATTAATCAAGCCAAATGGATTCTGGACAGAATGAAAAAATTTTCCAGCCTTATATATACTGGAAGAATTTCAGAAAAGTTCTGCCACATTCAGGTGTAGAGGGAGTATGACCCAGTTTAAAAAAAAAGGTATAGAGGGAGGCAGCAGGAACCTCTTATCCACAATATAGATCAGCAACTGAGGCTCTCAGTTCCAGTCTCATAACCCAGAGGAACAGCAGGACAACTTTAAGGCCTTCCCCCAGTGCAGAAGGCAAATTTGTGAGCCCCAGAATCCTGTAAAGTCATGGGACTAGGGTAGGGCATCCCAGAACAGTGGAGAAACATAATACTTGAGATTTCAGTATGAAAGGTCTGTATGTAGGCCCTTGGACCCAGTAGGAAAAAACTTGGGACAGTATCACCTATGCCTAGGGCAGAATGCAACTTAAAAAAATATGAACTAGGATAAAAAATTAGTAAGGAGCAACAACAAAAAGCCCTGATCATGAAAAGTTACTATCACAACAAGGAAGGTTATGATACCAACTTAGAAGAGGACAGTGGAAAACGTCCTACATGTAAAGCCCAGAAGGGAGTAACAAGTAATCTCAAGTCTCAAAATTCTTCTTTGGAGATAATCCAAATGCATTTTAAAAGTCAAGTAGAAAAATTAGGAAAAGTATGCAAGAGAGAATCAAGAATTTGTAAAAGGAAGTGTAAAAACAGACTGACTGAAGAAAACAACTCCTTCAAAAATACTGACCAAATGGAAAATGAAATCAACTCCTTTAAAAATAGAATTGACCTAATGTTAAAGGAGATGCAAAAACTAACTGAAGAAAATAATTCCTTAAAAATAAAATTTGGGGCTGTCAGAGCCGGAGCCCAAGCCGCAGCCCCGAGTGGCCAGGCCATGGGGAGTCACGGCTGGCTGCCCCTGGAGGCCAACCCCGAGGTCACCAACCAGTTTCTTTAACAATTAGGTCTGCATCCCAAGTGGCAGTTTGTTGATGTGTATGGTATGGAACCTGAACTCCTTAGTATGGTACCATGACCAGTTTGTGCGATATCGCTTCTCTTTCCAATTACAGAAAAGTATGAAGTATTCAGAATAGAAGAGGAAGAAAAAATAAAATCACAAGGACAAGACATCACAGAATCAGTATATTTCATGAAGCAAACCATCAGTAATGCCTGTGGAAAAAATTGGGCTGATCCACGCCATTGCTAACAACAAAAACAAAATGAATTTTGAATCTGGATCAACATTGAAAAAGTTCTTAGAAGAATCTCTAAGTATGAGTCCCGAAGAAAGAGCCAGATACCTAGAAAAATATGAAGCTATTCGAGTTAGCCATGAATTGAGTGCCCATGAAGGTCAAAACAGAGGCACCAAGTATAGATGAAAAAGTAGATCTGCATTTTATTGCATTAGTTCATATAGATGGGCATCTCTTTGAATTAGATGGGCGCAAACCATTTCCAATTAACCATGGGAAAACAAGTGATGATACTTTATTAGAGGATGCCATAGAAGTTTGCAAGAAGTTCATGGAACAGGATCCAGAAGAATTAAGATTTAATGCAATTGCTCTTTCTGAAGCATAGCTTATGCATAGTGAAAGCACCAGTACTCTATTATTTGTAACAAAAATACAATTCCTCCTGCCATCCACCAGTACTCACAAATTTTGATATTTTCATGATGATATTGATGATATTGAGCAATAATAGTTTATGTGGATTAACCTTTGAATTAATCTGTAAAAAAAATAAAATAAAATTTGGGCAAGTGGAATCTATTGATTTTATGAAACATCAAGAATCAGTAATGTAAAATCAATAAAAAATAAGACAAATAAACTTAAAAATGTCATTGGGACAAACCTGATGTGGCAAAATGGATCTAGGAATGATAATTTAAGAATTAAAAATTATGAAAGCCATGATCAAAAATGTGCCTAGACAACATCTCTCAAGAAATCGAGAAAAACTGCCCTGATAAACTAGAATCATAGGATAAAATAGTCATTGAAAGAAATCATTGATCATCTCCTGAAAGGGATCCAAAAAATGTAAACACTAAGGAATATTGTAACTAAACAGGTCAAGGAAAAAATAAAGCAGAAAGCAAGAAAATAAAATTTGAAGTACCAAGGAGCCACAGTTAGGATTACATAGCAATTGCAAATTCAGCAATCAAGAATGATAGGGACTATGGTATATGAAGATTATGGAATACTATTGTTCTATAATTCCTAAATTGTTGGACTCTAGAGAAGGATGGAAAGTATTACAGGATCTGATGCTGAGCAAAAGGGACAGAATCAAGAGAACAATGTACACATTAACAACAACATTATGAGATGATCAACCTTGATAGAAAGCAGCTCCTTTCAGCAGTTCAGAGAACTAGGACAACCATATTAGAATATCTATGGACAAGGCTATTGCCTTCCAGAAAAAGAAAAACAAAACAAAACAAAACAACAAAAACAACAAAAACTCTTAAAAATCTTATGAACACTGCATTCACTTTTTAAAAAAAATTAATTTATGTATTTCTGTTCCTTAATCCTAATTCCTCATAATGAAAATAATTAATCTGTGAATATGTTTAACACAAATGTGTATATACAATATTAACCTCACTAGTGACCACTGAAGGGTGGGGGTGGAATAAAAAGGGAGGGTGGAAGGACATTTTTTAAGGAAATTTTGTGACTTAAAAATATACATAGGCATATGAATGAATGTTAAAAACTTTCATAACATATATATTTGGAAAAAATAAAATATCAATTAAAAAAATGAATCATAGGCCCTGAAATATGATTTTCTGGAGGGCAAAGGAAATTAGATTACAGCCAGGAATCAACTACCCTGTAAAACAGAGAATACTCTTTGAGGGATAAAATGGGTATCCAATGAAATAGCAGACTTTCTAACTTTCTCAATGAAAAGACTAGAGTTGAACAGAAAATATTCATTCCTCAAAAAGAAGACTCAAGAGAGATACATTAAAAAGTAAAGAGGAAAGAAAATAAATGTAATATAAAAAGTTGATTTTGATGTGATGACATAAAAATTAGCCATAAAAAAGATTTTTACTGGGTTAAAAAAAAAAGGTAGTGGTAGAATAAGATAAATTACATTTCACAAAGCAGTACGAAGCAAATAATATAGAAGAGGGAAAGAAAGGAGGTGAGAATCATTTGATTCTTTCTCTCCTCAGATTTGACTCAAAGAGGGAATAAAATATGTACTCAGTTGGGTTTAGAAATTTTTTTGTATCCTAATGGGAATTAAGGGGAAAAAAAGGAAAGAAAAGGGAAGATGTGGCTAATAGAAGGAAGAATAAAAAGGGAAAAGTGGGAGGGAAAGAGAAAAAAGGGGAATGGACCTGATAGGTAGATTAAGGGAGTGAGAATCAATCTGGGTTTGATCCTTTATTATGAAAGATCACTAATAAGTAGTGAGTCAGAAAACATTTAAGTAAAGTCAAAAGGCATATATATTAGGCATCTACTGTGTACTAGGTACTCTGCTTAAGAAAGACAAAAGTATTCCATGCTCTCAGGAGCTCACAGTGTGGCCATGCAAACAACTCTGTACAAACAAGCTATACATATAAATATGGATATAGATATGGATATATGTACAGCATAAATTGTAATCAAAACACTGGTGAGGAGATAGAGGGTGAAGAGAGAATAAACAAAGTTTAAATCAGGAAAATAGGATAGAGGATAATACAGAGTTTGTAATCATAACTGTGAATGTGAGTGGGATGAACTTTGCCTTAGAATGAAAGCAGATTGCAGAGTGTATTAAAAGTCAGAATCATATAATATATTGATTATAATATATGTATTTTCAACAGAAAGATACACACAAATGAGTAAGGGTGAAATGAACAGGGCCAGCAATCCTGATTACAGACAAATCAAAAACAAAATACAAACAAAAGGAATATATAAGGAAACTACTGCTATCCTAGACAAGGAAGTAATATCAAAACACTATATGGTGACATAGCATCCAAATTCTCAGAGAACTTAAATGATTTATAGGAAGACACACACACAATATAATTATACTGGTGAGCAACCCCAATCGCCCTCTCCAAGAATTAGATAACTATAACCACAAAACAAGCAAGAAATAAATTAAGGAAGTGTATGGAATTTGAGAAAACTTAGAAATGATAGACCAATGAAGATAGAAAGAATATGCCATTTTTCTAACTGCTAGATAACACCTACACACCAATTGACCATGTACTAGAGCATAAAAACCTCACATTCAAATAAAGACAGAAATATTAATATATTATTTTCATATCATTATGAAATAAAAATTATGTGTAATCCCAATGTATTATTGGTGTAATTGTGAACTGATGCAACCATTCTAGAGAACAATTTGCAACTGTGCTGAAAGAGCAAAAAAACAACATGTGAATACTTTTTTTGGGTCTGTATCCCAAAGAATTCATGGGAAAAGGGAAAAGACCCATGTGTACAAAAATGTTTATAGCAGCTCTTTTTATAGTGGCAAAGAATGAGAAAATGAGTACATGACTATAATTGGAGAATGGTTGAATAAATTATGGCTTATGAATGTCATGGAGTACTATATTTTCATAAGAAATCATGAATAGACACACTTCAGAAAAGTCTAGAAAGAACTGCATGAATACGCTCTAAATGAAATGAACAGAACCAGGAGAGCATTGTACACATTCACAACAACATTATATGATGATCTACTATGATTCTGAATCCTTTTAGCAATTCAGTGATTCTAAAAGAATTGTGATGGGAAAAATGTCCACATTGAGAGGAAAAAAACTTTGGAGTCTGATTACAGAGCAAAGCATGCTATTTTCACTTTTTAAAACTTTTCTCATGTTTTTCCCCTTTTAGGTTTGATTCTTCTTTCACAACATGATTGACATGGAAATATGTTAAACATGACTGGACATGCATTACCTAAATCAGATTATTCACTGTCATGGGAAAAGGGGTGGGAAGGAAGGACAGTAGAAAAATGTGGAGTTCAAAAGTTTACAAAAAGATGAATGTTGAAAACTATCTTTCCATGTAATAATAAAAAAATAAAATAACATTCAAAAAAAGGAAAATGTGTGTAATAATATGTCATGGAAAGATAAACTAAAAGTTAATTGAAAACAAAATAACTTAATTTTAAAGAATGGCATGGGTCGAACAAAAGACCATACAAATTATCATTAATTTCATCCAAGACAATGAAAATAATGAGAAAATACACCAAAACTCGTAGGATTCAACCACACCAGTTATTAGGGGAAATTTATATCTCTAAAACTTAGAAGAAAACAAAGAGAGAAAGGTCAGATCAATGAATTGAACATGCAACTAAAAAATATAGAAAAAGAACAAATTATAACCTCCCAATTAAAAAACAAATGAAAAATTCTGAAAGCCAATAGAGAGATTAATAAAATTGAAAGTAAGAAAAATATGAACTAATAAATAAAAACAAGTTGTCTTATGAAAGATAATAAAATAAATGAACCTTTGGGTAATTTGATTTTTTAAAAAAGAAGAAAACCAAATTACCAATTTTAAAAGTGAAGAAGGTGAAGTCACCACCAGTGAGTAGGAAATTAAATTTTATAATAGCTATTTTGCCTGCCAATAAATGAGACAAACTAAGTAAAGTAAAATGGAGGATGATTTGTAATACATATGTGTGTATATTTATATACATATATATATATATATATATATATAGTACAGATTAACTAAAGAGTAAATAAAATATTTAAATACCCCATTTCAGAAAAAAAATTATCAAGACATCAATGAATTCCCCAAGGAAAAAAAAACTCTAAGGAGAGATGGATTTACAAGTGAATTCAAACAAACCTTTTTTTGGTAATTATTTTATTTTATAAAAAAATATTATGTAAGTTATCAACATTCACTCATATGCCTATGTATATTTTTAAGGTACGAAACATCCCTCTACCCTCCCTTTCCACTCCCAGTCCTCTGCAGTGAACAGTCAGGTTAATATTATATATACATGCTTGCTTTAAACATGTTTGCAATGAATCATTTTCACTATTAGTAATTGAGATTAAGGGAAGAGTATTTTTTTAAAAAGTGAATGTAATGTTCATCAGATTCTGAAGGATTTGGTTCATTTTGTTTTTCCTCCTCTAGATGTGGATAGCATTGTCCATAGCTGGTCTAATGGGGTTGCCCTAGCTCTCTGAACTTCTGAGAAGAGCTGCATCCCTCAAGGTTGATCATCTCACAATAGCGTTGTTAATGTGTACATTGTTCTCTGGGTTTTGCTTCCTTCTCTCAGAATCAAATCCTAGAATTCATCCCATGCTTCTCTTGAGTCTGACCATTTATGATCTTATAAAACAATAGTATTCCTTAATATTCATAAACAATAACTTGTTGAACCATTGCCACTACAAAATGTTGCAATGAATATTTTGAAACATATGGGACTTTCCCCATGTTTTTATGATTTCCCCATGATTTTATGATATAGGCCTAGAATTGGAATTGCTGAATCAAAATATATGAACATTTTCATTGCTCTTTGGGCATAGTTTCCTATTTCTTTCCGGAATGGTTGGATCAACTCACAACTCCACCAGCAACGCATTAATGTCCCAATTCTCCTGCAACCTCGCCAACATTGATTATTTTCCCTTTTTGTCATTTTAGCCAATCTGATAGGTGTCAGCTGATACTTCAGAATTGTTTTATTTTGCATTTCTCTAATCAACAATGATTCAGAGCACGTTTTAATATGATTATATATTGCTTTAATTTCTTCAAATCCTTGGTCCATTTATTAATTGGAGACTAACTTGTAACTTTATAAATTTGAAGCAATTCTCTATATATTTTATAAATGATACCTTTATCAGGATTCCTGGTTATGAAGATTGTTTCCCAGCTTTGTGTTTCCCTTCTAATTTTGGCAGCATTGATTTTATTAATGCGAAAACTTTTTTAAATCATTAATTTCACAATTTATAATGTACTCTATTTTTTGTTTGGTCATAAATTTGTCCCCTTTCCATAGATCTGAAAGAAAAAGTATTTCGTGGACTATTAATTTATCTATGCCATCCTTTTTCTCTAAATCCTGTACCCATTTTGACCTTATTTTTATATAGGGTGTGAGATGTGGATCTATGCCTAGTTTTTATCCTACTGTCTTCCAGTTTTCCCAACAATTTTTGTCAAATAGTGAGTTCTTATCCCAGAAGCTAATATCTTTGGGTTTCTCAAATAGTCATTTACTACTATTTCTTTTGAACCTCTCCTAATATACTGATCCACTATTTTTGGTTTTTTTGGCAAGGCAATCAGGTGAGGTGGCTTGCCCAAGGTCACACAGCTAGGTAATTATTAAGTGTCTCAGGCCACATTTGAACTCAGATCCTTCTGACTCCAAGGCTGGTGCTCTATTCACTGCACCACCTAGCTGCCCCTTCCACTCTATTTCTTAACCAGTACCAGGCAGTTTTGATCACTGCCACTTTATAATACAGTTTTTGATCTGGTAGAGCTAGGTTACCTTCCTTTGCATTTTTTTCATCAGTTCCCTTGCTATTCTTGAACTTTTGTTGCTCCAGATGAATTGCCACCATTTTTTTCTGGCTTGAAAAAAATAAATATTTGGTAGTTTTCTTGGTATGGCACTGAATAGGTATTTCAATTTGTGTAGAATTATGATTTTTATTAAATTAGCTTGACCTAACATGAGCAATTAACACTTTTTTCAGTTATTTAGATCTGACTTTAGTTAGATAAGAAGTACTTTATACAATTTCTGAGTTTTTCTTAAGAGGTAGATTCCCAAGTTTTTAATGTTGTCTACAATTACTTTAAAAGGACTTTCTTTTTCTATTTCTTGCTCTTGGGCTTTGTTGATCAATATATAAGAATACTGATGATTTGTGTGGGTTTATTTTATATCCTGCTACATTGATGAATTTGTTAATTGTTTCAAGGAATTTTTTAGGTGATTTTCTTTTCATCTCTAAGTATACCATCCCATCTTCTGCAAAGAATGAAAGCTTTGCTTCCTCACTGCCAATTCTGATTCCTTCAATTTCTTTTTCTTCTCTTATTATTAAAGCTAAAATTTCTAATACTATATTCAATAGTAATGGTTATAATGCACATCCTTGTTTCCCCCATGAGCCTATTGGAAATGTCTAGAATATCCCCATTACATATAATATTTGTTCATGGTATTAGATAGATACTACATATTATTTTAAAGAAAACCACATTTATTCCTAAACTTTCTAGTGTATTTAATAGTAATTAATATTGCATTTTACCAAAGACTTTTTCAGCATCTTTTGAGATAATTATATGGTTTCTGTTAGTTTTGCTGTTGATATGTTCAGTTAGGTTAAATGTTTTCCTAATTTTGAACCATCCTTGCCTACATGGTATAAATCTTCCATGATCAAGGAATATTAACCTAGTAATAACCTGCTGTAATTTCATTGCTAAAATTTTATTGGAGATTTTTGTATCAAAGAACAATAGAGTTATTGGTCTATAATTGTCTTTGTTTTGGTTCTTGGTTTAGGTTTCAGCATGCCATAAAAGGAATTTGACAGTACTCACCCAATTGTTTTAAAAAATAATTTAAGGAGAATTAGGAATTAATTGTTCATTTAATATTTGGTAAAATTTACTTTTAAATCCAACTGGACTAGGTTTTTCTTAGGGAGTATATTGATGGTTTCTTCAATTTATTTTTCTCAAATGGGGTTAAGTATGTTATTTCCTCTTCTTTTAATCTGGGTCATTTGAATTTTTTGTAAGTATTCATCCATTTCTTTCAGGTTATCAAATTTATTGGCATACAGGTTGGCAAGAGTAGCTCTGAATTATCTCTTTAATATCCTTCTCCTTGGTGGTTAGATCACCCTTCTCATTTTTGATACTGGTAATTTTATAGTTGATTTAGTTGATCCTGATTGTCTTCTTTCCTTTGTTTTTTAAATCAGATTAACCAGACTTATCTTTTTATTGGCTTTTTCATAAAACCACCTCTTAGCTTTAATCGATCAATACTTTTCTTCCTTTCAGTTTTATTAGTCTCTCCCTTGATTTTCAGAATTTCTAATTTGGTCTTTAATTGGGGATCTTTAATTTTCTCTGTTTCTAGCTTTTTTAGTTGTATACCCATTTCATTGATATCCTCTTTTTCTATTTCATTCATTTAAACATTCACAAATATGAAATTTCCCCTCAAAATAGCCTAGGTGAGGCAGTGGATAAGGCACCGGCTCTGGTGTCAGGAGTACCTGGGTTCAAATAATTAGCTAGCTGTGTTGTCTTGGGCAAGCTACTTAACCCCATTGCCTAGCAAAAACCTAAAAAAAAAAGCCTTGGCTACATCCCATAAATTTTGGTATGATGTCTCATTATTATAATCTTCTTGGATATAATTACTGATTATTTCTGTGATTTGGTGTTTAATCCACCCATTATTTAAAATTAAGTTATTTGAGATAGCTTAGAATAAACACCCCTACTTTTCTCAAAAATGATTATGTCATTTTGTCCTCTTCAATGGAGAGACAAGACCCAACCATATCCATATCCTCTAAATCCAGTCTCTTCAATTATACTTGACCCTTTTATTATATTCTAAGAGAAATACAATTCTCAAGAGTTATGTGTTATATCTTCCCTTTTAGGTTTGGATATAATTTAGTGACCTTGACTAACATTTGTTTGTTTTTTTCCTTCTCATTTTCATTTGCTTTTATGTATCTCTTGAGTCATGTATTTGGTGATTGAATTCTCTATTCAGTTCTGGTCTTTTTTGTCAGGGAATTTTGGAAGTCCTCTATTTCGTTGAACATCCATCTTTCCCCCCCTGATGGTATATGTTGAATTTTTCAGGGTTGTAAATTCCTGGTTGTAAACCAAGTCCTTTGCCCTCCAATATATTATATTCCATATCCTCCATTTCTTCAGTGATGAGGCTGACAGGTCCTATGTGAGTCTGATTGTGTTTCCTTTGAATTTAAATTGTTTACAGTATTTTCTCCTTTATTTGAGACTTCTGCAATTTGGCTATAACAGTCCTTGAAGTTTTTATGCTGGGGTCTCTTTCTATAGGGGTTCTCTGAATTCTTTCAATGGCTATATCATCTTCTTGTTCTAGCAGTCTTTGATAGTTTTCTGGGGCAGCTAGGTGGCACAGTGAATAGAGCACCAGTCCTGGGGTCAGGAGGACCTGAGTTCAAATCTGACCTCAGACACTTGATAAATGCCTAGCTGTGTGACATTGGGTAAGTCACTTAACTGCATTGCATTGTTAGAAAGAAAGAAAGAAAGAAAGAAAGAAAGAAAGAAAGAAAGAAAGAAAGAAAGAAAGAAAGAAAGAAAGAAGGAAGGAAAGGAAGGAAGGAAGGAAGGAAGGAAGGAAGGAAGGAAGGAAGGAAGGAAGGAAGGAAAGAAAGAAAGGAAGGAAGGAAGGAAGGAAGGAAGAAGAAGAAAGAAGGAAGGAAGGAAGGAAGAGAAGGAAGGAAAGAAAGGAAGGAAGGAAGAGAAGGAAGGAAGGAAGGAAGGAAGGAAGGAAGGAAGGAAGAAAGGAAGAAAGAAAGAAAGAAAGAAAGAAAGAAAGAAAGAAAGAAAGAAAGAAAGAAAGAAAGAAAGAAAGAAAGAATTGCCATGGGATAGTTTTCCCTGATAATTTCCTGTATGATGTTTTCCAGGTTCTTTTGTTGATCTAGGCTTTCTGATAGTACAATGATGCATAAATTATGTCTCCTGGATCTATTTTCCAGGCCATTTGCTTTTCCCAATAGGTACTTTACCTTTTCTTCAATTTTTTCAGTCTTTTTATTTTGTTTGATGGAATTTTGTAGTCTTTTAGGTTCATTGGTTTCTATTTGCTCAATTCTAATTTTTTGGGTTTTATTTTTCTTTGATCATCTTTTGTGTTTCCTTTTCCTATTGGTCAATTTTATTTTTTGGAGACTTACATCCTTTTTCCAGCTGGTTATTTTTACTTTTAATATATTTTATTTCTTTGGTCAATATTTCATAATTTTCCTGTATGACTCTGTTTTCTATTTTTTCTTCTTCTTCTCTTCTTTGATTTTTAAATTCTTTTTTAAAGCTCTTCTATGAGCTTGTGGATTTGAACTCATTTCATAGACTCTTTTGAGACATCCCCTGTACTAATTTTTCACTGAATTCTTCCTCTGACATGGTACTGTTATAATATTTATCTGCAAAGTAGTTTTCTATAGTGAGTACTCTTTTAGCTGTTTTGCTCATCTTTATTGTTCGAACTCTCCTCCTGTGGTAAAGGGAGAATAGATCCAAGATTTTTATGCTGGGGTTGAAATGAGATCCCAGGCTTTTCATTGACCAAGATGCATAAGTCTTGCTTTTGCAGATGTTTATTTCTTCCTTTGGGTCTAGGTGGTTTTCCCAGGGTTCAGACATTGTTTGGGGTTGGGACCCTGCCTGCTGAATTGGTATCCAGCTGCTTGGACCTCTGCTGTTGTCTTGTTGTTGGGACCTGGACTACACTATGGCTAAAAACCTCCCAAACCTCCCATTGTCTTTCCTGCTCTCCCACCTCACTGTGCTCTATTTCCCCTTTCCCCCCAAAGAGATAGACCTTCAATGAAGAACTTCCATAATGACTACGTTTGAAAACTTCTTTGGATCTTCTCTTTTCATTGGTGGGATTTGTAGCTTTAATGTCAATGTAGAGGCTTCATTTATTTTGGTAGCAAAAAACACTGGGATCATGCTAGCTTCACATTGCTATCTTGGCACTGCCCCAGAAGTCCTCTCCCAAACCATTAAAGAATGATAAATTCCATTTACATATAAACTATTTGAAAAAATGAAATGGGTGAAGAAAGAGTTCTGTTGAATATTTTATTACACCAATATGGCACTGAAATCTAAACAAGATCCAAAATTAAGGGAAAAAATTATAGTGATTATTATCTCATTTGATCCTCACATTATCCCTGAGAGATAGATGCAATTATCAACATTTTATAGTAGAAAAAATTGAAACGTACAAAGGTTAAGTGCACTGTCCCGAATCACACAACTAATTACTATCTGAAGCTGCTTTTGAACTCAAGCCTTCCTGACTGCAGGACCAATGTTATAATAACTATGCCATAAAACTGTACAGATGATAGATATATGGATGGATAAATAGAGAGAGAGCTGATAGATTTATCTGTAAACATATATACACATATACACACATATATTTTTTATACTTACCCTTATATATTTCTAAAATTTGATTATACTGATCTGGCTAATCAAAAGAAACTTTCTATAAGATTGTAGGAGCTGATGATCTTGCCATATGATGGAATCTTAGAGGATGCCTTATTCAAACCCCCACCCAATGGAAAATTAACTCTATTTGCTTCTAGAAGTGGTTGTTTAACTGTGATAGGAATAACTCCAGTTTAGAAAAAAAGTTTGTTCTTATGGTCTTTTATAAGTGTATTGAGATTTACTAATCATACATAATAATATATTTTAATGAAATCCAATTACATTGTGTATTATTGAACATGTTTATATATGGATAAATACAATTTTAACCCTTAATCTCTTGTGTTCATTGTAGAATGATAAATCTGTGTTGTGAAACCAACAGTCCCATCCTATATTTTTCCTTTGCTGTTTTCTTCTAATAACTATACATTTTTATTCTTATGCTTATGCATTTTGAGCTGTATGTAATCCATTAAATTAATAATCACATAAGAATATTCAATTAATGAATTTAACATTTCAGTCAATGATGACTTTCAAAATTAAGATAAGGTGATGATTATAATTTCATTTAAAATAGTAATATAAATTAAAAAATAAAGGTTTACAGTTTCAGTTTTAATAATGCTGGTATCAAGTAAAGCCTATTTACTATAACATAATCATACATTTCATGCCAGTTTCCATATCTTTATGGAAATAAAGCTAATCAGAAATGAGTGCATCTATAGTTTTGAGACTTTTTAATGACATGGATCTGTAATTTGTTTGCCAACCATGTTATTTTTCTTTTTAAAGGAGTGACTACAGATTTTCCATTTTTTTTATCAGTACAGAGGTTGCCAGTGTAAGAATCTGCCTCGAGGAAGACATGAAGAGCAGTACAAAATGTTTTTTTAATTCTCTATACCCACATGCAGGTGTATATCCACCCTGTGCCTCAAGATTTGTAGTGAACAAGGGAATTAACTTTTGGAATATATTAATTGTTCAAAAGATTTTTCAAAATCTAGTTTATATTAGTTTTTTCCTTATAGTTATAACCCCCTTTGCTTCTTTTACTGCCCTCTGAGGCTAAACAGAGTAAAACTTATCCTTTTTATTTCTCAAGCTCTTGATAGACATTTAATGTCTCAGCTCTATCTCTAAGTTTTGTGTCAACTCTAATATTAATAAATATAGTATATATAGATCCATTTAATTATTACTGATAAAATATTATCAAATAAATCTATCAATTAAGGGCAGTAAAGAAGGTATTAAAGCCCTTAATCAAGTTGGGAGAAATAAAATGCTTCAAGCAACTGGATAAAATGAAAAGATATTCAGTAATTTTAGGACATTTTGAAAAGATTCCACATACCCTATGGATTTTGAAAATATAGTACTTAGCATCCTTGCTTTTGCCATGTCCAATGGTGGAAGTGTCTTTTTTCAATGCCAAGAGGGAGAGGGAGAGAGAGAGAGAGAGAGAGAGAGAGAGAGAGAGAGAGAGTCTGTCTCCCTGCCCCACCAACCCTATCTTGATAGGAGAAGCCATTGTGAAATTTGAAAGGCCAGAGGAATTGGATGTCTATAGTTATCCTAGCACTGTTCCTAGAACAGCAGTAATTGATGTCAATGTCTACATGGGGGAAAAACTGGAAAAGCAGCGTCTCTATACCTGATGAAAAAGATATGCTACACCTGATGGGAAAGGTTTACTATACCTGATGCCTGGTGGGAAAGGCATACAACATCCGAAGAGTACATAAAGCAAAAAAAAAAGGCTTTCCATCAATCAAGAGTATTGCCTTTTTTGTCACATGATCAAATTTGAACCAACTTTCCCTTTCATTCTGTATTGTGGGACATTGTCTCATGCTCTTCTGATGGAGAAGTGGGGAGTGTTTTGTATCAATTATTGTTTCTATGTCACCTTTTTAAAATGTCTCATTCTAAAAGCTAATTTATTCCTTTGGTTTAATTGATGGGGGAAGGAAAGTCATACTCATTCAGGAAAGGAAACTAGCGTGAACTCATGCTCAATAGCATTCGAGAAAAACTACTAACTTTTCTGGATTGACCTTAGAACCCTAATGGGAAAAGCAATAGTTGAACTCCAGGGGACTAATCTAGTAAGTGGGGGTTAGGAGAATAGTTCCACAGCTTGTTTGACAATCCACTTGGTCTTCCCTATATGAAAGGTTAGGTCAAACTTCTTAGAGTGATTTAAAGTCCTGATTTAGGAAGCTTTGCAGTCTCTCAAGATTTTTTGCAATCAACACAATGCCACAGGCAATAAGAAACATCTGGTTGGAAATTACCATATATAGGGAATTCTTTTACTTCAATTTCACACTAGATTTCCATGAAAATGGAAAGCAACATTGAAGAGTGGGTGCTTCTCCCTTTCAAGCCTTGCTTACTGGTAGAACTATAGAATTGCAAACCTTCAGAGTGTGAAGAAATCTTTGGGAGTATCTAACCCAAACTATAGTCTGAATTAAATTCTCACTACAATATTATGCATCACAAAACTGGGAATCTTAGGATTTCGGATAGAGGGGTATAAGCAGGCATGGGCTGCTAAATGGTAGATGAATGAAAAATAAGTATTCAATCTTAAATTTAATTTACATTAATATTTTCTTCATCATATTCTTATCTACATATTCAACAGAAGAATAAATCAATTATAGTGTTCTCTGATTTCTGATGTGAAAATGCTTACACCAAAGTTTTAACAATCAGCTATCATAACCCAGGATAAGTTAGTTACAGCACACATTGCTTAGAACTCAGTGATTGATCCAATCCTTTCATTTTACAGATGAAGGCAGAGTCTCAGGTTGGTCAAGTGAGTTGTGCAAAGTCACACACTTAATGAGTGCTCATTAAGCCTCTGCTTGAGCACTTCTAATGAAGAGGAAACCACAGTCTCCCATGGCAGCCAATTCCATTTATGGATACTTCTAATTGTTCAGAAATGTCTTCCCAAAACCAAGTCTATATTTGTCTCTCTGCAATTCCAAATGTTTTTCCTTGTTTTGCCTTAGGACCAAATAAAACAAATCTAATCCCAGTTCTACATAACATCCTTTTAATATCTGAAGATAGCTCTTGTATCTTTTTGAATCTCCTCTCATGATAAAATACCTTAGTTCTTTTAATATATACTCACATGTCATGGATTCAATATTAATTTCTAACATGATTGTGTTACCCTGGAAGTTCTTCAGCTTGCCATGTTATATCCTAAATGTGACACTGAGATTTAACATAATCCTTTAGATTAGATTTTCTAAGGCCATACAGCATGTTTGAAGAATCTTACTTCTTTGTTATTAGATTTCTGTGAAAACCCAAACATTTATTGAACAACTTCAGGTACATTAATTTTAATGTACATTAAATTTAAGATTACATACCTATTTTCCTTTATCTATTTATTAAATATTTAGCAACCCTTTCTAGTTTATTATACCCTTCTATCAGCAATCCTAAAATTTCCATTTTTGTGATGCATATATTGTAGTAAGAATTTCATTCAGACTATAGTTTGAGTTGGATGCCCCCAAAGATTCCTTTAGCCTCTGAAAATTTGAGATTCTATAATTCCACCAGAATGTAAGCCTTGAGAGAGAGAAGTATCCTCTTATCAATTTTGCTTTCCATTTTCATGGAAATCTAGTTTGAAATGGGAATATGGAAACAAAAATAAAACATTCCTTCCTTTAATGATCTTAGATTTTAATTGGAAAACATTATAAGTACATGAGGAATATACAGAACATGGAAAACAAAAATGTAGTTTAAGAAATGAATGACAAATCATTAATAGAATCAGGAAAATTTTAATGTATAAAGCATTACTTTACTTGACATTTCAAAGAATCTATTAATCTCAGGAAGTTGCAGTGAGGAAAGGAAGAACAATTAGTGCAAAAGCATAGATTGAGTGATCTGGAATTGCTAATGAAAAATAGTAAGATGTCCAACTGTGTAGGACCACAGTGTATGTGGATAAAATATTGTTTTATAAGACTAGAAAGGTAGATGAAATCCTGGTTATGCTGGACTTTGTTCATTCACATTCAACTTTTCATGACTCTATTTTGAGTTTTCTTGGCAAAGGTATTAGAGTGGTTTGCTATTTCTTTCTTAAGAGATTAAGACAAATAAAGGATAAGTAAGTTATGCAACATCATATAGTTAGTATCTATCTAAAACTAGATTTGAATTTTGGTCTTCCTCACTTCAGATTCAGATCTCTGTCTACTGTACCATCTAGCTATCCCTTAAATGTATTATAGAGAGCTTTTATTTGTTCCTGGGGTAATAGAGAGGGGAGTGATGTAGTGGGACCTAAGTTTTAAGATAATCCCATTGACAAGTCTGTAGGAGAAGCATTAGAATCCAGCGATATATTAGAAGGGAACAATTAGAAGACTTTTGAAATAGTCCATTTATAGAATTACATGTTAGAGATGTGAAGTTAGTAATGACTGCTTATGTGGGTTCATATTGAGGGGGTAACTCAATAGTGACAGGAATATTTTGAAGAAAAATGGCTTTGGGGGAAGGATAAGGCATTCTGAGTTTGAGATAACAACCCAGTATCAAATATTAAATGTTCAATAATGAGTTTATTATGTGGAACTCAGGAAAGAGAATTGGAATGGATCTATAGCTATTGAGATCATTAGCATAAAGATGATACTTAAACCCAGAAAAGCAAAGGAGGTCACCAGGTAAAAATGAAGAATATAGCCATGAGTTTTTCTCAGATAGAGATTGAGACATACGAAAGGATTTGGCAAAGATTAAAAATTGAGTGATCCTTCAGGTAGGAAGAGAACCAAGAAAGAACATTGTTATAAAGATCAGGAGGAAAGAGAATCCAGGAGATAAGAAACCCAAATTCCCTCAAGATCAGGAAGAGGTCATTAGATATTAATGATATTCCCTCTAATATTCTCTTAGTGAATTAAATCAGGGTTTGAGTTGATCCTTACTTCACTCAACAATGGGTGGGGAGAGGAGGGCAAAGTGTGAGAGAAAATAGGCTTGGGGGAAGTGGTACAAATAGTTCTGATATTAGACTTTGGATGATAATTTGGCTCATAAAGATTGGAGAGTACTTGAAAAGGGGATAAGGAAAAAATAGTTATAATTTGATGTAAAGGAAGAAATTAATGACAATTCTGAGGGAATATTTAGAGGTAACTCATAAGGTCAGATTTGTTTTTGCATCTATCCCACTGCATTTATATATCCCACTGCTACTTCATATTAAACATACATATTAAATCTCCAGATATTTTTCATACAAAACAATTTTAAATATACATCCTTCATCTTGTCATTGTCAAATTCATTTTTAAAATAAATATAAAATTTTATATTGATTCCCATGAAATTTCAACTTATTAGATTCAAACCAGTGTTCTCTCAGCTATCAAGATTTTTTTAAAGATACTCGGACATCTAGTATAGTATTTATATCCTCCATCTTTATATTATCTGAATATTTGTTCATAATGCAAATTATGCCTTTATCAAATTCATGATGGAAATATTAAATCCCCTAGATCAAATAACAGTTTCCTATGATCCTCCCTGGAGACCCCTTGGCACAGAACATAGAATCTCTTAATTCAATTGGTTCTGAATCTAAGAAATTTTATTACATATAAACCACATCTCTACATCTTTTTTTACAATAATAGTACATTTTTTGCAAAATATTTGATGAAATATAAGTATGCTATAGTTATAATATTCTCTTAACCTAGTAGGTTAGTCATGCTAGTGAAAAAGGGGGAAAAGGAGAGATGTGGTGCTTACCATGATACATTCTTTTTTAAAAAACATTATTTGCTACTTTATTTTCCCTAATTATATGTAAAAACTTTTTAATAGTAAATTTTTAAAACTTTGAAATACAATTTCTCTCATTTCCTCCCTTCATATCTGTTTCATTCAGAATGCAAGAAATATGATATAACTTATACATGCATAGTCACATAAAACATGCTTCCAGATTAGTCATGTTGTGAAAAAACAGAATAAAAAAGCCTCAAAAAATAAAGTAGAGAACAGTGTTTAATCTGTATTCAGACATCATTAGTTCTTTCTCTAGGACTGAATAACATTTTTCATCATGAGTCCATTATTGTGTTGGATCACTGTAATTCTAAGAATAACTAAATCATTCACAGCTAATCATCTTACAAATATTACTGTTACTTTGTACGGGGGCTATATTCAAGAAAGATTAGTACCTCTGGTGTTAGGACTACCGAATCTTTTCAGGGTTGCTTTGCACCTTTTATGTCTATGTAATCCACCTGACTCTCACCTATGGCTTTAAGAAGATATAATAGGCACAGCATTCGCACCTAGGTAAATCATCTGGAGAGATGGGTTTAAGCAAGTTCAAAGTAACCAAGGAATCTCAAACCATTGATTTTTACAAGTCATTCCTCATTTGATAAATGGTCAAAGGATATGAATAGATAGTTTTCAAATGAAGAAAATTAAGCTATATATAATCAAATGAAAAAATGCTCCATATCATTATTGATTAGATAAATGCAAATTAAAACAACAATAAAGTATCACCTCTCAATTATCAGATTGGCCAAGATGAAAAAAAGTGAAAATGATCAATGTTGGAGAGGTTGAAGGAGGATTGAGACATTTATGCCTTGCTGGTGGAGTTAAATACTTACCCAATCATTCTGGAGTGCAAAATTAAACTATGAGCAATAGAGCAATAAAACTCTTCATACCCTTTGACCCAGCAATTCTAATTCTAGGTCTAAATCCAGAAGAAATTATAAAAAATGTAAAAATGGACTACATGTTCCAAAATATTCCTAAGCAGCTCTTTTTGTAGTGGCAAAGAATTGGAAATTGAGGGGATACCCATCAATTGCGGAATGGTTAAACAAATTATGGTACATGAATACTATGGAATATTATTGTTCTGTAAGAAACCATAAACAGTCAGGCTCTAGCGAATCATGGAATGACTTACAGGATCTGATTCTGAGTGAAGGGAGTAGAACCAAGAGGATAATGTACACATTAACAAAAACATTGTGAGATGAACAACCTTGATGGAAACAGCTCTGCTTAGCAGTCCAGAGAGCTAGGACAGCTGCATTATACTGGCCTTGGACTATGTTATCCCCATCCAGAGAAAGATTAAAACAAAACACACACACACACACACACACACACACACAAAAAAAACCCTTCAGAATCTGTTGAACACTCTACAAAAAAATTATCTTTTATATATCTCTTTTCCCTTTATCCTAATTCCTCATACTGAAAATGACTAATCTGTAAACAAGTTTATCAAAAATATGTATGTACAGTGCTAACCTGACTATTCCCCACTGAGGGGAGTGGGGTGGGAAGGGATAGTGGAAGGAAACTTTGTAATTTAAAAATATCATGTGCATATAGATAAAAAAATTAATCAATTAAAAATATTGATTTTTTTTATAGAAGGTATCTATCCCAAAAATGTGAAGACTTCACCTGGTGGAATAAGAGAATGAGAGGAATTTGTCCCAATAGTCAATAAATCACAGCACATCTCAGGGGCAGGGAGCATCCAAAATCATTTAGGCTGGGGATACCACAGCAACATCAGATGTTCCTAAATCCAGTAGTTTAATAGGGTGAATTAATTAAATGTTTGATTAACTATAACAGGCTAATTCTAGGCTGATAATTTTGTATGGCCCATGAATGATGTTATAAATATGCAAATGACCTATGGAAGAAAAAAAGATTTCCCATCTCTGACTGAGAGCATGGTTAGATGTGGAAGGTGCCAAAGTAATACACTGCATCCTGAACTATCACCAGTCATGTTGCCTCTATTCTGCCCTCTGGAATGTGATGACTCTGGAAAAGAGAGGGAGGTTGATGATTTCATGCAATTCTTGCTCATTTAAATCCAATTTATGCACAAATCAAAAGATGTCATCCATAAAATTTTACCATTTTTACCTATCTCAAAGTCCTAAGTCAATAGGATGAAGAGGAGGTATGAATCTAGTGAGAGTTGTGCTTACAACCCTGTGCACAAGTGATCTAGGCATAAAGGTCATCTTTTTACTGGAAGCAGTAGTGGGGTTCAGCAGCACTTTGGGTATTTCAGCAGCCTTTTAAAGACTGCACTGTTCATCTTATGGTATGAGTGTGAGGGGTCAAAATGCTGACTTTTCATAAATATAGTAGTAAATTAGTTTAAGCCATAGGCCTCAGTTTCTATTTCTCAAGAATCAGGTGAGTGTGAGAACCTGGATCTCCAGCTAGAAAAATTATGTCACTCTAACAATATAAGGTGTAAACAAAGACAGACTCTCTTGTCCAACTTAGGTAAACTCTCCCTTCTTTTTGGACTATCAAGTTTGAGCAATTGTTGTAAAGGTCAGCAGAAAAGAGCAGGGGAAGGGGTTTGTAGTTTTTGTGGCTTTTTAACCCTACTTCAGCTTCTATAATTCTGATTTTCCTGCCTTCTCTTTCTCATAGAGAGTTAGGAACTGCCCCACTTCTTGCAAGAACCGAATTAAATTTTAACTCTTTGCTACCACTTTGAGAGGACTCCAGGTAGTCATTTTGGGTTAGGGTCTCAATGCCTTGTACATGAGGAAGGATGAGAAAAGGTGCCATAAAAATTGCCTGCTTACACAACTTTAATCTGATTTCTGTGGCAGGTGAGGATCCTACCCTGCAACTGAAACACACAAACATACAAAGTTCAAAAACAGCTTCAAATATAATTCCACTCACCATCATGCATTGAATGTGTGCTCACTGATAGACAATACAAAATCTAGCAGACATAAAAGAGAAACTGCTCTCATTGAGAAATGATTCAGCAGCTATCATATACAAAATAGCAGTTCAGAGTGAAGCAAGATTGGAAAATGAAGGTCAGCTTACTAAAGTTGGACCTGATGGGAAGAACCATGATGGTTCTTGTAATGGTTTTGTAAACAAAACTAATCTAGTCAACAAATTTGTACACCTACCAAAAGAAATGAACAATAGGTTCATGATGACGATATCACCACTGGCAGGAATATGCTGCACCAACATCATCAGTGCCTATGCTCCCACCTTGATGAGTTGTGATGAGATTAAAAAAAATCATAAATAACTGGAAATCCTTATCATCAATGGACCAAAAGAGGACAAGCCTATAATGCTGGGTGACTTTAATAATGTAATAGGCTCAGGACATAGTAGGGAGTTTTGAGGAAGAATTGAATTGGTAATAACAGAAATGTCACTACTGAAGATTTGTGTATTGCATGACATTTACATCATTAAAATTGTCCTCCATTTACCTAAGCACAATAAACCTTCATGGATATGCCCTTGCAGGAAACATTGGCATTTAAAAGACTATGAGATTATGTGATTGACATCTGTAAGTTTAGAGAACCCACACTTGATGTCTACATCAACTATTTGTGTTCAAACTGTGGTAGAGCACATAGAGTTCAAATTGGTATGATCAGTCAGTCAGACACACTATAATTTGTCTTAAACATTGATATGTCATTTTGCTCTTCTTCGAGAATGAAGAACAAGAAGCAAACAACAATTATAAGGGGAAAAGACAGAATATATGAGTGACGAAAGCAATGTGTGGCACAAAATACTGGACTGATCAAAGACTTATCCTCTCCAGGTCAAATATTCTCATTCAAAAAAACCAATGGCCATAAGACCTGGTCTTCTACCAGATGAATTAATGTGAACAAGTGGTAGCAGTTTGTTGCTAATTTGAGAGAAAGTTGAGACATACAGTTGTCAATAGGGGAGTATAAAAGGAGTGAGCAGCTCTCAGAATTTTGTTAAAGCTCTGAATTTTCTCATTGAATCAGAACATGTACAAATAAGAGAGGCTTGATGAATATGATGGGAAATACAAAAACTACTAAATGAAAAATGAGCACTTTACAGGGTTCACCAGCAGAATACTTCATCCATCTCTAAGAAGGCAGCATTTATTGCTATCAAAAATAAAAGTAAAGCTTAGAGAGACATTAAATTCTTGGCTCAGTAAAAAGTTAGATGAGATTCAGTTTTATGCTGATAGTAGCAATCCAAAGTGCCATGAAGGCTATTCATGGGCCAAACACCTATGGTGTATGTCAAATACTCAGTGTTAATGGGACCACAATCATTAGTGATAAGGACAATGCTTTTAGAGAGATTGGCTGAAGATTTCCATAGTTTTCACAAAAGGTCATCATCAAGCATTGCTGAAGCCATTGATTGTTTCTCTTTAGAAGTCAATTCCTCCTAGAAGAGATTTGGAATGTCATTAGACTTTTGTGTAGCAAAGCAACAGTTCTTGATTTTATTCTAGTTCAGATTTACAAGGTGAAGTGGAATCCACTGTTCATATAAAAACTGATTGAAATGTTCCACGTTACATTATAACTTTTGATCATTTATCAATAGGAATATGGATATTATTTCATATAAATTTCATGCTATGTTCTATATGTTAGAGAAATGAGATCCACATCAGTGAAATTTGTTTCTAATTTTTTCACACAGTTATAATTGCTGTCTTTCTCTTCATCACATAACCCCCATTCATTTTATTCTCCCTTTTTCCTTTTGCCTTGTACTTTCTCAAAACTAATTTGCTACTGATTACAACCTCCCCTAATATGACCTTCCTTCTCTTGGACCTCCTCCTCTTTTTTATTGCATTCCCCTACTACTTTTTTTGTAGGTTTTTTCAAGGCAAATTGGGTTAAGCGGCTTGACCAAGGCCACACAGCTAGGTAATTATTAAGTGTCTGAGACTGTATTTGAACCCAGGTACTCCTGACTCCAAGGCCAGTGCTTTATCCACTACACCACCTAGCCACCCCCACCAGTACTGTCAAATGGAGTAAGACAGATTTCTATATCCAATTTTGGTGTTTATGTTATTTCCTCTTTGAAGCAATTCAGATGAAAGTAAGGTCCATTCACTCTTTCTTAGCTTCCCTGTGTAAGATATTTCCCCCTACACTTTAAAAACTTTTTCTTACTATCTTTATGTGAGATAATTCACCACCTGTCTCACCTTTCTTACCAGTGTATCCCTCTTTTTAACCCCTTAATTTTATTTTTAGCTAAAACTTCATTATCAAATCATACCTGAAATTTTTCTAAATGCCTTAATAATGAGAAAGTTCTTCTGAGTTACAAATATCCTCTTTTCATATAGAAAGATATCTTAGTAAGAGCCTTATAGTTTCTTTTACCTTTTACCTTTCAATGTGTATATTTTTGAGTCTTGCTTTTGAATGTCAAATTTTCTAATCAACTCTGGTCTTTTCATCAAGTATTTCATTGAATATTCATTTTCCCCCTAAAGGATTACCCCAGATCTTCTGGATAAATGATTCCTGATTGTAATTCTGATTTTTGCCCAACCAAATAGCTTATTTCAAAAACTTTTTAATACTTTAATGTAGAAGTTGCTAAACCTTGTATTATCCTGATTTGATACTTTGATTGTTTCTTTCTGACTGTGAATAATATTTTCATGACTTGGGAATTATATAATTTGTTTATATTGTTCCTGGGAGTTTTCATTTTGAAAACTCTTTCAGGAGTTGATTGGAGGATGCTTTCAATTTCCATTTTACCCACTATTCTCAGAATTTTAGAACAGTTTTCTTTATTTCTAGAAAGATGATATCTAGGCTTTTTTTTAAATCATGGCTTTCAGTAATCCAATAATTTTTAAATGATCTTTCCTGAATCTATTTCCCTTGTTTACCCAATGAGGCATTTCACATTTTCTTCTAATTTTTTATTCCTTTTGTTTTGTTTTATTTTTAATTTCTCATAAAGTTATTACCTTCCATTGCTCAATTCTAATTTTCAAGGAATAAATTTATTTTCAGTAACCTTTTTAAAAATGGCTAATTCTACTTTTTAAGGAGTTTTAAATGATTTTGTACCTCTTTTCTCCAATTTTCCCAAATTTCCCAATTTATCCAGTTTTGCTTTTCAAGGTATTCTCCTCATTGTTGCCTTTTTGTAGTTTTCTTTCTCCTTTATGCTTATCCTTCTTCAGCAATGTTTTATTTTAGACTGTTGCTTGCCTTTGACTTTCCTTTCCCTTTTGCCCTCCTACTTCACTTATAGAAGAGGATAATTTTCTAAATGCAATTGGGAATGTACATCATTCAACCTTTTAGTCAAATCTGCTGACAGATTCACTCAGTGTTTAAATCTCCCTTCTTTTCTTCTATTATTACTAAGTCCTTTGTGCCTCTTCATGTAGTGTTAATCACACTCTAAGCCTTCTAATGCCAGCAACCCTGGAAGGAAGAGCATCCTGCTGCCTTTCCAGTTCTACTGTCAATGATGGATTATACTCTCCTTTTACCCATGTGAGACAGATCTTTACTGAAGTTCCTCCAAAATATTTTGAGATGAGAATTTGTTTCACACTTGTTTTTGTGGCTTCTGCCACTTTAGAGTTCATGAAGAGGTTTCATTTAATATTGTTTTGGGAAAAGCTTCCAGTGCTTCCCAGTTTTGCTCCATTATCTCCGTGTCTAGAAATCTCCTACTGGTCTTCTAAGTTGTCTTTTTCTGGAAAATTATTTCCCCTATCCTTTTCTGGTTTCTTCTTCTCCAGTTATTTTATAGCATTATTTAAAGGTGTTTGGAGAGGTTTAGAGAGAAGTTCAGCCCAATTGCATTTTCTCTATCATCTCCCTCATGCCACATTTTTTATGAAGACATTTTACATTTTGTAATTGTGTTTCCTTTTCCAAAACTATTCTAATCAACGTTTTAGTGATGATCCTGAATTTTACCATGAATCAAAGTCCAGTTCACCAGCTTATAGTGTGTAGATCTTATTCTCTCCACTTTCTTGACAATTAAGATATTTATTCTTTTCCAAGTCTGGGGAATATTTCCTGTCCTCATTAATATTTCAAATATCCCTGTCAGAGGCTGATTACTAATCCTTTCAATATTCAAGGATAAAGGAAAAAAGAATCAGATGTCTTGAATATATAAAGGGTAGTTAGAGTTCTCTTACTACCCCCTTTCTTTTCCTGGGTAAAAACTTTTTATTAGTCATTTTTTATCTGTTCCTCCTGATATTCCCATTCTTCTTGATAAAACAAAACAAAATAAACAAAGAAAACAAGGACAGAATCCCCAAACCAAAAATAAAGAAAAAAATGCATAAACAACCAGAAAATGAGCAGTTTTCTCTTCCCTCTATGATCCTTTGTTTTCTCATTGATTTGACTTTCAAAAAAGTTTTTTATGTTATTTTGTGTTTTCTTCTTCTCAAGATCCAGTACATTCTAAGCCTTAGCAGTACTGATGCTTTTTTCCTTGTACTTTGTCAACTGTGTATCCAATCTATTACTTACCCTTCTTTTCATATTCTGCAAATATCGCTTCAAAAGTTAAGTAAGAAGTATTAACAATAATAATCATAGTATACACCTACTAAATTCCAAGAACTAAAAAAAATAAAAATTTTGATTCTCACTACAACCCTGAGAGGTAGGAGATATTATTTTCTAAATTTTACCATTGAAGAAACTAATCAAGGGGCGGCTATGTGGCATAGTGGATTAAGCACCAGCCCTGGAGTCAAGAGTACCTGGGTTCAAATCCAGTCTCAGACACTTAATAATTACCTAGCTGTGTGGCCTTGGGCAAGCCACTTAACCCCATTTGCCTTACAAAAACCTAAAAGAAAGTAGTAAGGGAATGCAATAACTTAACCCCATTTGCCTTGCAAAAACCTAAAAAAAAATCAAATTTGGAAATAAACTTATTGCTAAGCCAAGATGTATAGGCAGTTTAATAGCTCTTTGAGCATAATTCCATAGTGCTCTCCAAAATGGTTGTTTCACATTCCACCAATAGTTAATTAGAATGCCAATATTCCCATCACGCCTCCAAGATATGATACTTTTCCTTGCAAACTTTTAAACCAATCTGATAGATATAAAATGATATCTCATGGTTGCTTCAATTCACACCTGTATAATCAATAATGATACAGAGAATTTTTTCCCCATGATAATAAATTGTTTTGATTTCTTCATTGAAAACTGTCTATTCAAATCATTTGACCATTTAACAATTAAGGAATGACATATTCTTTTAGATTTCACAGTTTCTTAATATATTTGAGATATGAGATCTTTAACAGAGAAACTGTCTATAAATCCCCAATCTAATTCTAATGCTTTCCTTCTTATCTTGACAATTGTTTTATTTTTGCAAAAATATTTTCTAATTTAATATAATAGAAGTTATCCATTGTTCTATTTTTTCATAAATTTATTATCTATTCATATGTCTAGGAAGTTATGTTTGCTTTGAAATATCTTGTAATTTTATTCTTTATTTTTAGGCCATTTCAATTTTGACCTCTCTTAGTAAATGGTGTTAGTTTTATTGTTCTATGTCCAATTTTTGCCATACTGCTTTTCAGTTTCCAATGTAAGCCTTTATACTTTTCCAATACAGGATCACTATATTCATTTGTTGTTGTAAATTGTAGATCTACTTTGTTCCATTTGTCTATCTATTAACTTTTTAGCCAGAAACAGATAATTTTTTGATAATTATTGGTTATAATGAAATTTAAGACCTAGCTGTGCTAACCCTCCTGTTTTTATATTTTTTAATCACTTACTTTGATAAATTGATATTTTGTTTTTCTAAGTGAATTCTGTTATTGCTTTTTTCTAATTCAGTAAATATTTTTGGTGATTTTAATTGGTATGGCATTGAATATATAAATTTATTCACGTAAAATGATCATTTTTATTATATTGACTCTTTCTATGGATTCTATAAATCTCTAGTTTTTTAAATCCAATTTTATTTGCATAAAAAGTTGGAGTCTTCAAAAAGTTACAGACTTTGTTTTTCCACATGTACTTCTAGATTTTTTAAATTTATTTTTTAGTTATATTATTTTTACTATTTGAAAAAAATTATATCTCTTATTGTTTCTTCTGGCAGAATTTTGTTTGCAATATATAGGAATGCTGATGCCTTATGGGTTTTTATTTTATAGACTATGACTACTTAAATTATTAATTGTTTCAATTGACTTTTTAGTTGAAATTTTGGAACATTTTCAATGATATAACATTGTCCATAAAAAGAGAATATTTCATTCACTATTTCAATTCTTTCCATTTCTTTTTCCTCTGTTGGTTGTAATTTCCTATATAATATTAAATAATATTTGTGAAATTGGAAATCTTCTGTATTTTACACAAGTTCTTAAAGTACAAATACAGCTTGCTGATGGTTTTGGAAAAAAGCATTTTCTTTATCAATTTAAAAAAATGTCTTTATAATGATACTTCTTGTTTTTTTGTGGTTATAATTTTTTTAATTTTTATTAAAGATATTATTTGAGTTTTACAGTTTTCCCCCAATCTTGCTTCCCTCCCCCCACCCCCACCCCACAGATAGCACTCTGTCAGTCTTTACTTTGTTTCCATGTTGTACCTCGATCCAAATTGGGTGTGATGAGAGAGAAATCATATCCTTAAAGAGAACAGAATTCTCAGAGGTAACCAGATCAAACCATAAGACATCTGGGGTTTTTTTTCCGAATTAAAGGGAATAGTCCTTGTACTTTGTTCAAACTCCACAGCTCCTTATCTGGATACAGATGGTACTCTCCTTTGTAGACAGCCAAAAATTGTTCCCAATTGTTGCACTGATGGAATGAGCAAGTCCTTCAAGGTTGAACATCACTCCCATGTTGTTGTTAGGGTGTACAGTGTTTTTCTGGTTCTGCTCATCTCACTCAGCATCAGTTCATGCAAATCCCTCCAGGTTTCCCTGAAATCCTGTCCCTCCTGATTTCTAATTAGAACAACAGTATTCCATGGCATACATATACCACAGTTTGCTAAACCATTCCCCAATTGAAGAACATTTACTGGATTTCCAATTCTTTGCCACCACAAATACTTTTGTACAAGTAATGTTTTTACCCTTTTTCCTCATCTCTTCAGGGTATAGACCCAGTACTGGTATTGCTGGGTCAAAGGGTATGCACATTTTTGTTGCCCTTTGGGCATAGTTCCAAATAGCTCTCCAGAAGGGTTGGATGAGTTCACAGCTCCACCAACAGTGTAATAGTGTCCCAGATTTCCCACATCCCTTCCAACAATGATCATTATCCTTCCTGGTCATACTGGCCAATCTGAGAGGTGTGAGGTGGTACCTCAACGAAGCTTTAATTTGCATTTCTCTAATAATTAATGATTTAGAGCATTTTTTCATATGGCTATGGATTGCTTTGATCTCCTCATCTGTATATTGCCTTTGCATATCCTTTGACCATTTGTCAATTGGGGAATGGATTTTTGTTTTAAAAATATGACTCAGTTCTCTGTATATTTTAGAAATGAGTCCTTTGTCAGAATCATTAGTTGTAAAGATTGTTTCCCAATTTACTACTTTTCTTTTGATTTTGATTACATTGGTTTTACCTGTGCAAAACCTTTTTAATTTAATGTAATTGAAATCATCTAATTGGTTTTTAGTGATGTTCTCCAACTCTTCCTTAGTCATAAACTGTTCCCCTTTCCATAGAACTGACAGGTAGACTAGTCCTTGATCTTCTAATTTGCTTATAGTATTGTTTTTTATGTCTATGTCCTGTAACCATTTGGATCTTATCTTGGTAAAGGGTGTGAGGTGTTGGTGTAATCTAAGTTTCTTCCATACTAACTTCCAATTATCCCAGCAGTTTTTATCAAAGAGGGAGTTTTTATCCCAGTGGCCTGACTCTTTCGGTTTATCAAACAGCAGATTACTATAATCCTCTCCTGCTTTTACACCTAGTCTATTCCACTGGTCCACCACTCTATTTCTTAGCCAGTGCCAAACAGTTTTGATGACTGACACTTTATAATATAATTTTAGATCTGGTAGTGCTAAGCCACCTTTGCTTGAATTTTTTTTCATTAAGCTCCTGACAATTCTTGACTTTTTATTTCTCCATATGAATTTACTTACAATTTTTTTTTAGCTCATTAAAGTAATTTTTTGGAATTTTGATTGGTAGGGCACTAAACATATAGTTTAGTTTGGGTAGAATTGTCATTTTTATTATATTAGCTCTACCTATCCATGAGCAGTTGATATTTGCCCAGTTATTTAAATCTGATTTAATTTGTGTGAGAAGTGTTTTATAATTGTTTTCAAAAAGATTCTGAGTCTGTCTTGGCAAATAGACTCCCAAGTATTTTACACTGTCTGAGGTTACTTTGAATGGAATTTCTCTTTCTAGCTCTTCCTGCTGTTTCTTTCTAGTCATATATAGGAAAGTTGAGGATTTATGGGGGGTTATTTTATAACCTGCAACATTGCTAAAATTGCTAATTGTTTCCAGTAGTTTTCTAGATGATTTCTTGGGATTCTCTAGGTAGACCATCATGTCATCTGCGAATAGTGAGAGTTTTGTCTCTTCCTTCCCAATTCTAATTCCTTTAATTTCTTTTTCTTCTCTAATTGCTGATGCTAACATTTCTAATACAGTATTGAATAGTAGAGGTGATAATGGGCACCCTTGTTTAACCCCTGATCTTATTGGGAATGTCTCTAGCCTCTCCCCATTGAGTATAATGCTTGTTGATGGTTTCGGATAGATACTGCTCATTATTTTAAGGAACAGTCCATTTATTCCTACACTCTCTAGTGTTTTTAATAGGAATGGATGCTGTATTTTGTCAAAAGGTTTTTCAGCATCTATTGACATGATCATATGGTTTCTGATAGGTTTGTTATTGATATAAATGAGTATACTAACAGTTTTCCTAATATTGAACCAACCCTGCATTCCTGGAATAAATCCTACTTGATCATAATGTATTATCCTAGTGATGACTTGTTGTAGTCATTTTGCTAAGATTTTATTTAGGATTTTTGCACCTATATTCATGAGGGAAATAGGTCTATAATTTTCTTTCTCTGTTTTAACTCGTCCTGGTTTAGGTAGCAGTAACATATTGGTTTCATAGAAAGAGATAGGCAGAGTTCCATCTTTCCCTATTTTTCCAAAGAGTTTATATAGGATTGGAACCAATTGTTCCTTAAATGTTTGGTAGAATTCACTTGTGAATCCATCAGTCCCTGGAGATTTTTTTTAGGTAGTTCACTAATGGCTTGTTGAATTTCTTTTTTCTGAGATAAGGTTGTTCAGGTATTTAATCTCTTCTTCATTTAACCTGGGCAACTTATATTTTTGTAAATATTCATCCATTTCACTTAGATTATCAAATTTATTGGCATAAAGTTGGGCAAAATAATTTTGAATTATAACTTTAATTTCCTCCTCATTGGTGGTGAGTTAACCTTTTTTCATTTATACTAGCAATTTGGTTTTCTTCTTTCTTTTTTTTTAATCAAATTGACCAGAGGTTTATCAATTTTATTGTTTTTTTCATAATACCAACTTTTGGTTTTATTTATTAATTCAATGGTTTTTTTGCTTTCAATTTTATTAATTTCTCCTTTGATTTTTAAAATTTCTAATTAGGTATTTGATTGGGGATTTTTGATTTGTTCTTTCTCTATTTTTTTTAGTTGCATGTTTAGTTCATTGATTTCCTCTTTCTCCAATTTATTCATATAAGCATTTAGAGCTATAATATGTCCCCTGAGAGTTGCTTTGAATGAATCCATAGGTTTTGGTATGTTGTTTCATTATTATCATTATCTAGGATAAAATGGTTAATTCTTTCTATAATTTGTTTTGTGGTCCACTCATTTTTTAAGATGAGGTTATTCCATTTCCAATTTGCTCTGAGTCTATATCTCCTTGGCCCAGTATTGCATATGACTTTTATTGCATTGTGATCTGAGAAAGATGTATTCACTATTTCTGCCTTTCTGCAGTTGATCATTAGGTTTTTATGTCCTAGTACATGGTCAATTTTTGTATAAGTTCCATGTAATGCAGAGAAAAAGGTATATTCCTTCCTATCCCCATTCAGTTTCCTCCATATGTCTATGTCTACCATATCTAATTTTTCTAGCAATCTATTTACCTCCCTAATTTCTCTCTTGTTTGTTTTATGATTTGATTTATCTAGATCTGATAGTGGGAGGTTGAGGTCTCCTACTAGTAGAGTTTTGCTGTCTATGTCTTCCTGTAATTCTTTCAGCTTCTCCTCTAAGAATGTGGGTGCTGTCCCACTGGGTGCATATATATTCAATATTGAAATGACTTTATTGTCTATGGTGCCTTTTAGGAGGATAAAGTTTCCTTCTTTATCTCTTTTAACGCTATCTATTTTTGCTGCTGCCTTGTCTGAGATAAGGATTGCTACCCCTGCTTTTTTTACTTCAGCTGAAGCAAAATATATTTTGCTCCAACCTTTTACCTTTACTCTATATGTATCTTCAAATGAGTTTCTTGTAAGCAGCATATTGTAGGATTCTGGTTTTTAATCCACTTTGCTATTTGCTTATGTTTAAAGCGAGAGTTCATCCCATTCACATTTAAGGTTATGATTACTAATTCTTTATTGCCCTATGTGCTACCTTCCCCCTGTTTGTATTTTTCCCCCTTTCCCCACCTTTTATCCATATTCCCCAGTATTTTGTTTTTGAATACCACCCCTTTCAGTGCTTGCCCTCCTATATCACTCCCTCCCCTTTCTTTCCCCTTTCCCTGTTCCCTTCCCTTCCTTTTGTTATTTCCCTTTATTTCTTCCACTCCCCTTCCTTTTCTCTGTCCCCCTCCCCTTTTCCCCTTTTACTTCTTGAAAGGTCAGATGTTTTATAAGTTAACTGAGTATGTGTAGGTTGACTTAAGCCAAGTCTGATGAGAAGAAGATTCAGGTGTTTCTCCTCTACTCCCTTCTTCCCCTCTATTACCATAGGCTTTTTGTACCTCTTAGTGTAATGAGATTTGTCCCATTCAATCCCCTCCCTCCTCCCGTCTCTTTCCTGTCCCCCTTTTTAGGGAGGTAGTGTATTTTTTTTAGATCCTTTTAAGTCATAGAAAATTCTGAGTGTCTGACCCTTCTAAATCAGTATATTCTGTTGAATAGAGTCCAAATTCCTGAGAGTTATTAGAGTCTTTCTCCTCGGTGGAGTTAAAGCCAGTTATATCCCATTAGATATCAGTCTCATGGATAAGTCATAGATGTCCAGCATTTCTGGCTAGGTATATTCTCTCTGTTAGAGTTACATTTCTCAGGATTCTCAGGATTTATGAGGGTCTCTACCCACCCCATGCTGGGATATAGCCAGTTTCAACTTGCTGGATTGCATTTTTTTCCTTTTACTGCCCCCCCCTTTTTTTTTACCTTTTCTTGTGTCTCTTGAACCTCTTGTTTGATATCCAAATTTTCTGTTTAGCTCTGGTCTTTTCATTAGAAATTTTTGGACTTCTTCCATTTCTTTAAGTGTCCATCATTTTCCCTGGAAGAGAAGGCTCAGCTTTGCAGGAAAGTAGATTCTTGGCTGCATTCCAAGCTCCCATGCTCTTCGAAATATCTCATTCCAAGCCCTTCGATCCCTTAAAGTTGATGCAGCCAGGTCCTGCGTGATCCTTACTGTGGCTCCTTGATATTTAAATTGTTTCTTTCTGGCTGCTTGCAGGATTTTCTCTTTTATCTGATAGTTCTGGAGTTTGGCCACAACATTCCTTGGTGTTTTCCTTTTAGGATCTTTTTCTGGTGGGGATCCATGTACTCTTTCAATAACTACTTTGCCCTCCAATTCCATGATGTCAGGGCAGTTTTCCATCACTAGATCCTGTAATGTTAAGTCCAGGCTTTTTTTTCTCTTCAATGTTTTCAGGAAGTCCTATAATTTTCAGGTTTCCCCTCCTTGATCTATTCTCGAGGTCAGTGGTTTTGTTGATGAGGTAGTTCTCATTTGCTTCTATTTTTTCTATTTTTTGATTTTGTTTAACTGACTCTTGCTGTCTCGTGGAGTCATTAGTTTCTGTAGACTCCATTATTTTTTTGGGGGGAGGAGTTTTCTTCATTAACCTTTTCCAATTGGTCGATTCTACTTTTGAAAGAGCTTTCCATTTGACCAATTGAGGTTTTGAGAGAATTAATTTCTTTTTGCATTTGCTTATTTGAGGATCTAAGAGAATTATTCTCATTTTGCAACGTATTAATTGTCTCCCCCAAATTTTCCAGTTGATTTTTAAACTCCTTCCTTATTTCTTCAATTAAGTCTTTCTGTGCTGGAGACCAGATTGTATTCTCCTCAGATGTTCCAGGTCTCTCTGGGTTGGGGTCTTTCCCTTCCAGGAATTTTTCTATGTATCCACCTTTCTGCTGACCCTTCTTCATTATGCTAAGACCTTGAGTTGGGTGGGGCTGGTTCACCTGGGTTTGGGATCTCTAAAGGCTTTACTGAGTGCAGTTTCTGTGGATGGCCAGTAGGAGGAGCTGGTTGCCCTCTCTGGGGTGTCTGTGACCTTGGTTGCAAGGCCTTCTCCCTTACTTGAGGGAGGGAATTGGAGCTATTGAATTCTTTTGCCTTCAATCAATGGTGGGCTTTACTCTGGCCTGAGGTGATTCCTCAGTTGGGCTGGTTCTTTTGCTCACACACCTGGGCCTGAGGCAGAAATAATTTGCATTTGTTTGGGAGGAGGCCTCAGTGCAATGGAGGCCTGGGCTCAGAGTTTCTCAGGCCTGAGGAGCCCAGGGATGGTGTCCGCAGCTGTCCTGCACCAGACCTCTCCCTGCAGCCCCTTCCCCAAGCTCCAGGGGGACAGCCCCAACACCAGCGCCTCTGCTTCCCCGCGGACCCAAGCCCCTTTCGTACAGCCCCAACGCTGATCCAGCAGGTCCGGCTCTTGGGCCCACAGACTCCCAGTTCCAATTGAGCTGTTGGTCTGGCTGATCTTCCCTGGGAGCTCAGACTCATCTGCCAGTACTCAGCCAAGGCTGCTGCCGGAGACAAATCCTGAGGTAGATTTTCCTCTCTGGCTTTTCTTTCTGGGTTTCCTGGTTCAGATTTATTTTAAGAAGTTTGTTTCATGTGATAGATGGGGAAGAGATCAGGAGACTTTAGAACTGTGCCTGTCTTCTCTCCGCCATCTTGGCCCCCCCCCATCTATAATGATACTTCTATTGTGTTTTTAACAAAATTACAGAATATCTAGTATTTCAAATAATTCATTTAATATTGGAATTAATAGATCTTTAAATGCTTGATAGAATTCTTTTGTAAATCTGTCTTGTCCTAATGCTTTTTTTTCTTTTTCATCAGAAACTCAATTATGGCTTGTTCAATATTTTTTTCTAAATAGGTCTATTTAGAAATTCTGCTAATCTAGGCAATTTAAATTTTTATAAATAATTTTTCTTCATGTTTTTTATTTATTTTTCTTCTAAATTCATTGAAATCTGCTACCTCAACTACTAAGTTATACTTTTTTTTCTCTCAAAAATTCTTTGAGGGAATGACAACTTTCCTTTAATATTTTCATTATTTCCCCTAGAAACCAATATATTTCTCTGATCATGAGAATTAGATCTTGAATAAGTTTCTTTCTCTCTTGGATTCTTTTTTCCTCTGTAGCTGTAAACTGTTACTAATATCAATAATTCCAGTAAAAAAGTTATTAGCTTTTCTGCTTTAAGGAAGTAAGAGGAGGGAGGGAGGGGGGGAGAGAGAAACAGAGAGAGAGAGAGAGAAAACAAGAGAGAGAGACACATGGAAAGGGACAGGGAAAGAAACAGAGACCTTGAGAGACAGAAAGACAAAGGGACAGAGATAAAGAAAGAGACAGAGAAAGAGAGACATAGATACAGAGAGACGCAGAGACAGATAATGCCAAAACAGTTCTAAAATACTTCACATTTTCAAGCACTTCTATATCATGCCTCTTCACTAAACTAATAGTTAGATACTTATCTATTTTCTGTTTCTATTTAGGGAGTCTGAACCATATTCCAATAATTTTTGTTTGTTTTTCCCTCTATTTACCTTTGAACAAATACTCACTTTTATTATATGTATCCTGGAAGTGTCTAGATTGATTTATTCACATGAAAATTCTATCTTACTAAACACTATTCTTTAGTACTCTTTTTATCTGTCTTTTTAAATTAGATACAATTTTCCAAAATTGCATTACATACCTAAGTTTCATGTTATCCAAGTTTTGATGATGCCTAAAAAATCAAATTTTCCTCCATGTGTTATGAAATCTAATCATTTTGCTCATCATCTAAGGCACTTTGGATATTTCTGTATTGAAAAGGAAGTCATGTCTTATTACTTGTTCTTTTCTGTTTTTTTTTCCTATGTGAACTGCTATGTTTCTCAAGTGCTATTCTTTATTGTTGTCACTTTTATTTGGTGAATATGTATGTTTGTGTCTATATCTTTGCACATGTATGTTTCATTGTTCAGTTATTTTAAATTATGTTTCACTCATTTTGATCCCATTTATGATTTTCTTGGCAAAGATCCTGTAATGGTTGGTTATTTCTTTCTCCTTCCATTGAAAAGATGAGAAAATTGATATAAATAGGGTTAAGTGACTTGACCAGGTTTACATAGCTAGTAGATGACTGAAACCGCATTCAAATTCATGAAGATGAGTCTTTTTGACCACAGGTCAAGCACTCTATTTGATGGGTCACCTGGAAGATGGGTCACCTGGAAGATGGGATACCTACACGTACATACATACATATTTATATTTATATTACTATGTCTCCATGGCTTTATACCTATATAGGCAATGTGTATATTTATACAATTCTGTCCCTCCTTAAAATTTCATTTTTCCCCATTGTCTCTTTTTCATTTTTTAAAAATTTTTATCCATGTGCACATGCTTATTTCCAAGTTACAAAATTTCCTTCCACCCTCTCTTTCCAACCCCCTCTCCTCAGCAGGGAACAATCATGTTAGTATTTTACATAAATATTCTGATAAACATTGTTTACAAATTAGTAATTTTCGGCATGAAGAATTAGGATTAAGGGAAAGAAATACATAAGAGATAATTTTTATAAAGTATTCATCAGAAGGGTTTTTGTTTTTTTCTGTGTGTTTTGTTTTCTTTTGTTTTTCTTCCTCTGGATGGTGATAATATAGTCTATAGCCAGTCAAATATAATTGTTCTAGCTCTCTGAACTGCCAAGAGGAGCTGCTTCCATCTCAAAAAATTGTGATTAATGTAATTCTCTATATATTTTATAAATGAGACCTTTATCAGAACTCTTAGTTGTGAAGATTGTTTCCCAGCTTTCTGCTTTCCTTCTAATTTTCTCAGTATTAATTTTATTTATGCAAAACCTTTTTAATATAATATAGTAAAAATCATTCATTTTGCAGCTTAATTTATCCCCTTTGAATAGATCAGATAAATAGAGTATTTTTGGTCTATTAATTTATCTGTGGTATTGATCTTTAGGTCTAAATCCTGTACCCATTTTTGACCTTATTTTGGTATAGGGTGTGAGATATGGATCTATGGCTAGTTTTTGCCATACTACTTTCCAGGTTTTCCCAATAAGTTTTGTCAAATAGTGTTCTTATACCAGAAATTGATGTCTTTGGATTTGTTAAATAGTAGATTGCTGTAGTCATTTACTGTATTTTCTTTTGAACCTATTCTAATCCACTGATCCATTACTCTCTTTCTTAACCAGTATGAGTCAGTTTTGATGACTGCTGCTTTATTGTATAGTTTTAGATCTGGTAGAGATAGGTCACCTTTCTCTACATTTTCTTTTATCATCAGTTCCCTTGCTATTCTTGCCCTTTTGCTGCTCCAGGTGAATTTTTTTATGATTTTTTTTCTAGCTCAGTAAAGTAGTTATTTGGTAGTTTGATTGGTATAGTACTGAGGAAGTAATTTAATTTGGGTAGAATTGCCATTTTTATTATATTCCTTAAAATTTCTTAAAGTTATTTTAAAATAATTCCCTTTTTCTGCTTAAAATATTTAACCATTCTTTCAGAGTAGAAATTTTACAAAATTACCTAAGTTGCCCTTGATTGCTAATATAACTTTTGGCTCAGTTGGTGGGCAAGTGATAACAGAGGCAATTTTAAAATTCTTTCTTTCATCTTATTATAGAAATTACTATTCATTAGTTAAATTTCCTTATGAAATTGTAATAACTGATGTTGACATATATTAATCATTTCCCATTTTTGTGAATCAAAAATTACATCCCTCAAGTTGAAGTTAGTTGCCACATATAATTATGTGTCTGTATATGTGTCTATAAAACTTCTTTTAGCTTAATTTACATATTGATCTTTTGTCTTCTGAATTAGTTATTGTACATAAACATACAGTTTATTTATTAGTCATTCTCACATACTTGACATATCTTGTTTGTGAAGACAGTCAAATTAATTTTGTGATACTAACATATATAATACAAATGCCCAGCCCTTAAGGTTTGCAAATCACTTTACATTTTCTCATTTAATCTTCATAACAAACCTTTTAACTGTTTCAGATATTATTTGCACTTTACAGATGAGGAAACAGAAGCATACAGAGATTGTTTAATTTTCAATGCTCTAATTGTCAGATATAGGATATGAACCAAAGTTTTCATGATCCAAATTACTGCATGCTTATCATTAGTTTGTCTAGATCTGCATTTTAAATTTTTTCTGAACATTGGTTTGACTCTAAGGTCTGATTAAATTAATCAATTTCCATCCTTACTATCAGTCTGGCTCACTTTAGACTATCAGATTTCATCAAATTCTAATGCCTTATGTCTGCCTGTCCTCAACTATTAGAACTTCCTATTTTTTCATCAGACATAGAATTTTCTGTGCTCAAAATTGTGATCTAAAATTGATGCTGATAAAGTTTCTCTAAGGAATACAACAGAGAAAAGAAAATCAGTACAAAATAATAAGTAGAAATGAAGGGGCTAGTGAATATCCTACACAGTAAATCACAGAGGAATTTCCTTCATGAATTCATGATAGAATGCTTTCAAAATTGCTAGATTAGATATTTGTACAACATGTTAAATATTCAGAGATGTATTTATTAGGAAAACATAATAAACAATAAATCATAATTATTGTCCTTGCTAATAAATCTTAATTTAAAAAATGCTAATGATGAATAAAAAATCAAATGATAGAATCCCAAAAATAATAACAAAAGGATGTGCTAATTCAGCACTTAAATCAGAAATTTTATCGTTACTTTTCAGTTAATGAAGTATTCACATTTAGATGATAATAATTTTTGTCAAAAATTTGCCCTTTCATTGTTCTATAGAATTTTTAAAAAGTACTTTCCCTAGAAATTTGTTTTCTGAGAATGTTGGAGTACTTTTTTTTATCATTATCTTTTTATGGATGAGTTGTTTGGGGTCATAGTATTGCGTAAGTCATTGATAGCTGATCATCCTACAACACTGCTATTACTTTGCATATAGTACATTTCCCATCGCATCTGCTCCTGTAAGTTTTTACTGAGAGCATCCTGTTCATCATTTCCTATAATAGAATACCATTTCATCATAATCACATACCAAAACTTATTCCATCATTCTCCATGCAGTGGGCGTGCCCTCAAACTCCAGTGCCTTGATACCAGAAAAGAACTGCTATAAATATCCTTATACATATAAGGCATTTCCCTTCCTGTTTTCCCTCTGTTCTGAAATATAGATCTTGTAGTGGCACTACTAGGACAAGGGCTAGGCACAGTTTTATTTCCCTTTGGGCAAAGTTCCAAACTGCTCTACAGAACTGTTGAATCGTTTCACAACTTCATCAGTAGCACATCAATGTAGCATTTTCCCTACATCACCTCCAATAGTTGTCATTTTCTCTTTCTATCCTATTTACAAATCCAATAGGTATAAGATAATATCTCAGAATTCTTCCATCACAACATATGTCTCCTATCAATAGGACATTAGGACATTGTTTTTTCTTTGAGGGGGGGTCTGCAGCTATTTTCAGAGATGCAACTAGGCAACTGAGTTTTCAATTTTTCTACTGTCTTATGATCTAAGGAGAGGTTATTTCTATTCTCTTGTCCTGTTCTCTGATCTAAAGGTGACCACCTTTCTGTCCAGGAACTGTTAGGGGAGTTCCTTCTCAGCTGAAGCTATAAGTTCTATTATGATTCTGCTCCTTTTCCTACAACAGAGTCCTCCTGCTTCTATGATAACAAAGAGATCCCTGTAATCTCCTGACCCCTTTACCATCTGTGAACTGAGAACTTCAGAAACAGCTGTTGCTAGTGATTCTATACTCCTGAGTCCTGCCCCTGGTCTGCTACGATTAGGTTTGCACGGAAGAGTCCTCCTCTGGACTATACTTCACTCTCAATCCCATGTAGTGGACTTTTCCTGCTGATCTTCCAAGCTGTTTTTAGAAATTTCTTGATTGAGGGGTTTGGAAATCACCACTGCTGACACTGACCCAGGAATCCCTGTTTCCTGTTGGTAGATGGTTGGGGTTGGTTGACTCAGGAGGGGCTGTTGCTGCACTGTTCTCCTCTCATCCCAGTACAGCTGATCCTTGCTGCAGATCTTCTCAACTGTTTTGCTATGGAAATTTATTTCACTGTCTTCTCGGAGGTTCTGACACTCCTGAATTTTTTTTGAGTTATTATTGAAAGGTATCTGGTGTGAATTGAGGGGAGAGTTCAAGACTAAAGTCCCTGACTTTACTCCACCATCTTGGCTTTGCCTTTAAGTGACAAAACCCAGGTAAGAATTGGGGATTGGGTTGTTCTAGTATCAAGTTCTGTCATCTGTATAACCCCCCATTAGCTTGCATTAACTATCTGAGGGAATTGAACCTTTGCATTTCACCTGATATTATTAGGAAATATGCAGTGCTGACTTATCTCCTTGTTGGACTTATACTAACTTGAGAAAATTTTAACTTTCTTTTTTATATCTCATACGTCTTTTCTTGTGAACTGATAAGATGTCATTGAGATCTAGGATGCTCCATTTGTGTATAGCTTGTTTCTTGGTATTCAGCATGGAAAAGTAGCAGGAAACAAGTGAATAATTCAAAATTTGACCTTTCTGTCAGCCACAGAATTTATGAAGGATATAGGTACAGGGTTCTAGTTAAGGGTAGTAGAAATTTAATATCCACACCTTCCCTTCTTTTTCCCTTTTCATAGTAACTTAAGAATAGTTTTTTTTAATGTGTTAAACACTTTGTCATTTTTGTTTTCTGCTGGAAATGGAATTATGCTAGTGTATAGAACTTACAGAAAGGTGAAAAAATACCTTATATGATATAGTGGGAGGCAGTCCTTTTGAATAGGGGGTAAAATGTTGTATTTGAAAAGAGGAATGCCTTATTTCACTCAGATAAGGTAACATATACTTATTCATTCTGGAAGTGAAATCTTGGGAAAGTCTCAACCTGGTCTACCTCCTCCTCCTCATCTATAAATTGGGTATAATAGTAGTAATCCACTTAACAGGGATGTGATGAGGAAGAATTTTGAAAACCTTAATTTGGATTATTAGCAATTTATACTACTACTACTACTACTACTACTACTTTAATTGCTACCATTTCTTCAAATATATACTTTCAACTCATATTCATAGAGAGATATCCTGAAGGTCTAAAGAACCTAGGATTATGCTACTTTTTCACTACTGCAGCTAGTATGTTTCAAACCTAGAATTTTAACTTAGCATTCTGACTTTGAGAACAGGGCTATATCCAGCTCTACATGCTACTCTTCTTTCTCTAGTATTCTAAAAAAAGAAATTTATTTCCACATTCATATTTAAATATAAAAACATTATGTTCTGCATGGAAATTAAATGAACAGAAAATCAGGATACACAATTTTTATCTTTGATTTGATTTGCTTATCCATAGAATTTCAAGGCTGTTTTGTTTCTATAAGAATCAATTTGTTTAGGGGTGGCTAGGTGGCGCAGTGAATAGAGCATTGACCCTGAAGTCAGGAGTACCTGAGTTCAAATCTGACCACAGATACTTAAAAATTACCTAGCTGTGTGGCCTTGGGCAAGCCACTTAACCTCATTTGCCTTGCAAAAACCTAAAAAAAATAAGATTCAATTTGTTTTCTATGATTACTTTATCAATTAATTAAATCTATAATAAATATGAACACAAATGCTAAGATCTGGTTAAGATACACAATTTATAAAGACAACTCAATACTCCTTGGTCTCAGAAAACTTTTATTCTAATATGAAGCATATGAGAAATGAAGGTATTTTGCTTTGCATTGGAAGAATCTTAGCTATAATTTTCATAGTGTTCAAGGATCAAATGATTCCTGTGGTCAAGGGAAATTACTAAGAATCTCAGAGACACAATTTCTTTATCTGTAAATGAAGGAATGGTTTAGAAAAAAAAATCAGGTCCTTTTACAAACCAACTTTAAGGAAATTATAAAATAGGAGAATATATTTTGTAGATCCAAATCTAGGATTACATGGGTTTACAAAGTGTCTGATATGAAAATCCCCTCCATCAATGCAGCTTGACATGTTTTTCCCTCCAAGTTGTACTTTTAGAGAGTTACCAATGCCACTAAAAATTTGAGTAGCTTACCAATGGTCAAATAGCTAATGTGTGTGTTTGGAGGAAAAAGAAAGAAGGAAGTAGTAGTGGTATTAGTAGTAGCAGTAGTGGTGGTGGTGGTGGTGGTAGTGGTGGTGGTGGTGGTGGTGGTGGTGGTGGTGGTGGTGGTGGAGGACAAGAGGAAGGAGGAGGAGGAGGGGCAGAAGATGAAATGGAGGAGGAGAAAGAGGAGGAAGAGGAAGATCAGATAGTAGTGAGATATTTAAAAATAGTCATGATTTATATATTCATTTCAAAAAGACTGATACAAAACATCTAAGAATCAAGATGTAAACTAAGGAGGAAACTGCTTTTAATGCTCCCATAATCATCTCCAAACAACCATAAAACAGCATCCCAAAATAAATCCTCAAACAGCAAAGCCAAAAGATGGGGCGAAACAATCTTTTAGCCCAACAAACAAAATAAAAAAGCTCTGTCTTACTCTGGTGAAAGGAGAAAAGAATCTAGGACAGGAAGTGACTCAGCAAGCCAGGATCAAGTCCCACTTCAGAGATTTTGAGCCCCAGTGTGATGACAGCAAAAAATGCTGGTACCAGAACCCACCCACATACCTCAGCATAGCAGGGATGAATGGAAAGACAAGAGCCCCACATGTGCTTCAGCTTAGCCCCAGGCAATTAGGTAGACACCAACTCTACATGTGACTAAAAAATCATCAAACACCAACATAGGGACCACAACATGCTTCCATATAGCCCTGGGGAAACTTTCAGATATCAATACAGGAACATTCCCCTGCCATCGGCCCAAACCATAAAACAACACTGGAACACCATGTCAGCACCAGGCAAACTGCCAGACCCTTAAAACCTCCAACAGCTCCACCCACAGTCCCTATCCCACCAGGAACAAGAATCCCCTGTAGTCCTCAGGGCAATATCAGAAAAGCACAAGGGAAACAGCCAGGGCCTGCAATCCCTGGCACAAGATACCAGAGACAGTACCACTTTTACTCCAGGAGTATAGTTCAAATTTAAAAGGGGGAAAATACAAAAAAGATGAACAGGAAAACAACAAAATAAAAAACTAATGATTGCGGTGACAGGGAAGATCAAGACACAAGCTCAGAATAAGCCAACAATGTCAAAATACCAAATACCTACAGGCAAAATCTCAAACAAAAATGGGAAGTTGTCTCAAGCCAGAAAGAGCTCATGGAAAAGCTCAAAAATGTTTTTAAATCATAAGGAAGTTAGAAGAAAAATTGGATAAAGAAATGATAGTGATAAATGAGAATTATGAAAAAAATGAGTCAACAGCTTAGAAAAATAAAAGTTATTTACAAGGTACAATAGCCAGATTTTAAAGGAAGCACAAAAGAAAATAACTTCTTAAAAGTTAGAATTGGGGAAGTGGAAGCAAAGAAATCTATGCAATATCAAGAATCAAGCAAACAAAAGCAAAAGGATAAAAAATAGAAAAAATTAAAACACGTCACTGGAAAAAGACTTAATCTAGAACATACATTCAATAGGAATAGTATCAGAATCACTGACCTACTAGAAAGCCATAATCAAAAGGAGGACCTGGACAACATCTTTCAAGAAATTGTTGAAGAAAATTGCCCTGATATGTGCAACCAGAGGGCACAATAGGCATTAGAAGAATCCACTGATCACCTCAGGAAAGAGATTGCAAAATAAAAACAATTAACAATCATTATCTGTAATGGGGATAAATTGGAAGCCTCCCTAATGAGATTGGGATGAAGGGAGCATATCCATCATCACAATTATTATTCAGTATATTACTAGGAATGGCAACTACAGAAGTAAGAGAAGAAAACAATTAAAAGAATTAGAATAGGCAAAACCATCACTCTTTCTAGCAGATATGATGGCATACACAGAGAACCCTAGAGAATCAAATAAACATAACTCCTTCAAATAATAACAGAATTACATTAACAGACATAACAGCAGAATATTAGAATGTAAAATTAACCCACATAATATAGGAGATAAGATTAACCCACATAAATCATCATCGTTTACTTTTATATGACCAGCAAGCCTCAAAAACTAGAGATAGAAAAAAAATTCTATTTTAAATAATTCTAAACAATATAAAAAAAACTTGTGACTCTACCTGCCAAGGTAAACCCAGACACTATTTGACGTATGTTCTCTTCTCTACCCCATAAAATATTTTCATACAAATAAAGACAGATCTAAACAACTCAAATCTTATCTGTTGCTCATGGGCAGGCCAAATCAATATGACAAAAATGACAATTCTGCTTCTACAAATTTACTTATTTAATACCATACCAATCAAACTACCAAAAAATATTTTAGAGAAATAGAAAAAATAACCAAAAAATCATTTGGAAAAACAGATAGTCAAGAATATCAAAGTAATTAATTAAAAACTACAAAGGAAGGTGGCATAGGAATACCAAATCTCAAACTATATTAACTATAAATATGAAAAAATAATCATCAAACTATGTCCATAGTTACTTAGTTTGATAAAATGAACGAACCTCAGTCTTTGGCATAAAAAATAATTATGTAACAAAAACTGATGGGAAAATTGGAAAACCACAGGACACAAACCACCATCTTATATCATATACTAAAGATAAAGTCAAAGTGGGTATGTGGCTTTAATGCATAGAATGAACCATATGCAAATTATAAGGTCAATGAATCATCTGCCTGTCATATCTATAAAGAAGGAAAGGATTTCCTGACAAAACCAGAGCATTACAAAAATAGAAAGTGGATGATTTTGATTATATTAAGAATATTTTTATCAAAATGATCAAAACAAACAAAGAAAACAATGCAACCAAAATTAGAAAGAAAATGGAAAGCTGACAAGCAAACTTAAAGCACATATCTGATAAAGGTCTCATTTCTCAAACATATAGAAAACTGGATCAAGTTTATAAGAATACAAACCATTCCCCATTTGACAATTGATCAAATGATATCAAGTCAGTTTTCAAAAGAAAAAATGAAGCATTTTATAACCATATTAAAAATGTAATTGATTGAGTAGATAAATGCAAATTGAAACCACTGTGGTAGAGTTTAAATGAAGATCAAAGATTATCTTCAATTTTTAAAAAGTTGTCACATATTACATAATTTTGCTATCTTTAATATTTTCTTTCTTCCTTAAAGCTATTTTTTTTCTCCCTCTCCTCACATTCAATTTTGGTTGATGCAGATTGCCTTCTTTTGGGGGGAGGGGAAGTGAAGTGAGGGAGTGGGAAAATTGTAAAATTCAAAATCTTGCAAAAAATGATTGGTAGAAACTACAATTGCATATAATTGGAAAACAAATGAAATATTTACGAAATAAAAAACAAAAAAAATTAAAGGTGACCTAACATTAAAATAAAAAAAACTGTGAAGTACTATCTCAAAAAAAAATAAGTTTGAGGAACATGACAGAAATAGAAAAAGACAAATGCAGGAATGGATATGAAAAACATGGGACTAATGCACTGTTGTTAAAGGTGTAAAATGATCTAACTATTCTGGAGGGTAATTTGAAATTATGCCCAAAAAGCAACTAAATTATACATTCCCTTTAATTCAGCAATATCACTACTAGGTTTGTACCCCAAAGAGATCATTAAAAACAGAAAAGGACCTACATCTATAAAATATTTATAGAAACCCTATTTGTGGTGGCAAATTATTGGAAATGGAGAAGATGCCAAACAGTTGGGTAATAGCTGAACAAATTGTGATATAGTAATATAATGGAATTCTATTGTTTAATAAGAAATGATGAGCTGGTAAATTTTAGAAAAACCTTGAACAACTTGAATGGATTGATGCAAAGTGAAATGAGCAGAATGAGGAAAACATTGTGCACAGTATCAATATTGTGTGATGATAACTGTTTAATTGGCTTAGCTCTTTTTCAGCAACAATTGATCCCAGATAAGTACAAAGGACTTGTGATAAAAAAATGCTATCCACTTCCAGATAAAGCACTGATGAACTCTGAGTACAGATCATAGAATACAATTTTCACATACTTTTTTCCCCATTTTTTCTTTTGATCTATTTCTTCTTTTACAACTGTGACTAATATGGAAATATGTTTTACATAATTGCACATATATAACCTATATCAAATTACCTATCATTTTAGGGAGAAGGGAGAAGAGGGAGGTAAGATGAAAATTTGAAGTTCAAAATCTTGTAAAAAATAATGCTAAAAAGTGTCCTGGCGATTGAGAAAAATTAAATATTATTTTTAAAAAGGCTGTTAACAAGAATATAATGTACAAACAAGGGGAAAATTCTTATAGCATATGTTATAAAAGGTGAGAAAAACTCAACTTTTATAAATGCAAATCTCAACATTTCATTCTATAGTTGAAAATAAGCATGATCACAGCTCATTTTGTGATTATTTTCTTGTAGATTTCTAAAGTAATTCAATTTTATCAAAAGAAAGAAAAAGACAACAGCTAATTCAACAACTATTAAAGCTGTTCATTTTTCTATACATCTACAAATGCTTCAGACCTCCATATCAAGATGGTATCTTTCTGCTTAAATGCTAATTAATGTTGCTAATTGAAAACGCAAACAGATTCTTTATACTAGTGACTTTTTCTCTTCAATTAGACAGAGATTACTATCTTATACTCTCTACTGCTGTAGCATTCTCTTTAATGGTGAAATATCAAGTCAACATAAAAAGGCACACATTAGCTTATGAGTAGTAGGCATTGAAACTTCTCTAGTTGATTGCACACTCTAAGCCATTAAAGATAAAATGCCCTATCAATTTGAATGACAATGATAGTTTGGCATATCCATTAGTACATTAATACTACATGAAGCCATTACATTGTTTCCACATTTCTATTAATATAATTGGTGATAATATCTGAAAAGTTCAATATTTTTTGAAACCTTAGAAAAAAAAATATTCTCTTTGTGAACTTTTCACACTGTGGCTTGACTGTACTGCCTTGATTCTTTTTTTTTTCATTTCCAAGAATAATGATCATAGATTATACTTAAAAAGCACTTCAGAATTTACAATGTACTCTTTACAATACCATGTCAGATAGTAAGTGTATTATAGAATCACAGACTCTCAAAATTAGAATGAAGTCAAATTTTAATAAAACCTGTAACTTACCAGGAATCCCTTAAATAATCCCTCAAAAGTTGTTATTCTTCTAACTTACTCCCCATTTTATAGATGTAGAAATTGTGAAGCACTGCCTTTTTTTTCTCTTCTACTTCTAGTCAAATAGCTTATAATTTCAAGGATCAGAATTTAAAAGTAGGTTTTCTAAATCAATGTAAGTACACTTTTTACTCCACATGAATAGAAAGTAACATGACACAAGAAAACAAATTGCACAGTATTTTGACATAATTTTCAGTTGGACATTTTTAATGCTCCCCCCAAATTAAAATGCATGCAATTTTTTCTTTCCCTGTTGTAAGTACATGCAATTCAATTACATCAGCGAGGGAATAAATAAACAAAATTCTACAAGAATATAATGCGATGTTATTGTCTTTAAATTTTCCTACTTTATATTATAAAAATATGATTTTTATGTACTAATGCATAGTGAATTAAATAGAACAAAAATAACTATATGTAAACTTACACTCTAACAGCAAACCTTTATACTGGAAAAGAAATTAGAGCTTTTATCTTTCTCACCTTTTATTAAAGAGGTAGGATACTAGCATTCTAGAATGCTACAAACTAAAGTGAGAAATTTTTTATGCTTTCATTTGTTTTGATGATCTTTTTTCTCTCTCCTTTCACCTGGTCTTTACTTATCTAATAAAAAAGGAAGCCTATTTTGAAAAATAGAGAGATCAAGATCATTTATGGAAACAAATATGTCAATATAAAGAATCAAGTTTTTTTCTGCACTTAACATTCTTCTATATTATTTAAGAATTACAATAAAGGGGAAAGAAGAAATGGGAAAGAAAGAAAAAATTAAGAGGTTTTAAAAACTAATATAATGTGTTTTACTCTACATTCAGACTCCATAGTTTGTCACCTAGGCAATTTTCTTAACAGGTCTCTCAGAATTTTCCTTGATCACTTAACTGCTGAGGGGATATACATTGATCATAGTTTAAAGTTGCTGTTAGTGTGTATAATGTTTTTGTCTTGTTCACTTCACTCAGTATCAGTTTAAGGCAGCAATTAAAAATATAACAGAATTCTTATACTAATTAATTATAACTGATTATACTTTTCATTAGAATCTTCCATTTTAAAAACATATTAGACAGTGCCTATGTTTCAATCCCAATTGAAGCTGATGTGGTCAAATTTAGGGTAATAGTTACCCTGTGTCTCACATTACACTAAATATGAGTGTTTCAGTATATCATAAGATCCTCATGTGCTCCTTAGCACAAAGCATTGATTAAAGAAAGGTTGGTGACATAGTTAAATATCAAATGACTCTAAGTTTTTGTTTCATACTTGCAATTTAAATGCATGAATAGAAACTGGTATTTTCAAGCCCTGAAGTGACAGTTGAGTGTTCTTCACGCTTAGAATTGGAAGTGAACTCCTGCTCCCTCAAGTCTTATGCTGAATCCATATGCTTCCATATGTCATCCTCTTGTGTAGCACGAACAGAAAGCTCACCAAAAAGGTCAAGTTCTGGGGAGACAGGTTGAATCTGTCTGAGAGGAAACTTCATTTGTTTCCACTTTGTGTTATTTTATTTGAAAAGGGGTGTTTAAGTGATATTTTCCAGTGTGTTGCTTGGCTACTAGGAAAAACCACAGATAGTAGACAAATGGGTCAATGGAAGACTCCAAGGATTTTGTCCCAAGACTCGGTGAAGAAATCTGAAGTAAAAGCAGCATGTCATTATCCCCACCATCTCCACCTCCCTGGATGAGAAGTATATCATTGCACAAGGTCCTATTTTAGCATCAAAAGGAAACTTTTGAAGTATTTAGATATATTTATTGCACAGTTAGTTTTTTGAACCTTATTAAATAAGTGATGCTTAAATTTTCTTTGGAAATGAAAGCATCTAAGATTTCATCAGTGTGGATGCAGACTCTAGTCATGCAGTTTTAATGGGTTTTTTTCTGCAATGAACAATTTTGGGGAATATCTCTGGCTGACAAAAAATCCATGCACATGGGCAAGAAGGAAAGTGCAATATTATCGATGATTTCTGCATACTTACCTAATTTGGTCATCAGGAAGCAGACAAATAGGGTTATAATACATAGTATTTCCATATGGGTAATCAACAGAGTCTATAGTTTGCCTATTATTAACTTTGAGAATTGAGGATAATGCCTTATCACAATTGATATTACATGGAATAATAACATTAATATGTATTATATTTTTAGGGTGTGTTGTAAATAAGTCTATTTGTAGTTAGGTGGTACTTTGTACTTCATACTCTACTTTGAGTCTAGAAGACTAATTCAAATACTACCTCAGACTCTAACTAAAAATGCAACCTTTGATAAGTCATAAAACCTTTCCTGGCCTCAGGTTCCTCATGTGCAAATGAAAAATAGCAGTAGCAGTTACCTTTTAGCGTTAATATGTGTGTGTGTGATATAGTTATAGCTTAAACTTTACAGATTACATATAATCTAAATTTTACCTAGCTAGTTTGTGGTAATCTATAAGAACTGCTTCTTCAATCTGACTGTTGATATATTTTGGCAAGTCTGTGCAGTGTCACTCAATCTCATTTCATTAAAAGAAGGAGGGAAGGAATTGCTGGAATTGCATTCTAGGGAAAATATTAACATTTTCCTTCATTGTTGTTTTATATTTTTCTATTGTGGTTGCAAAATTTTTACTTTGTTCATGAATACTTTGGAACCCTTCTCAATATAACAAAAAAAATCACGTTAGAAGTGCTAAATTTCAGTTAGAGGTTAGTAAAAATTAAGATTCTATACATATTTATGTAATGCTAATGCATATTATATATGGACATTTTACATTGATGTTATATAAGAAATCAGAATATAATTAAGATAAGACAATACAATGATTTGATATAGTAACTTTACCATATGTTATAATAGTGTATGTGCATACACATATATTTGTATGTATAATATACACTATGAATGAACTTGATATTGACCTCAAATGATTTTATTCCACAAGAGAGGATGTATATTCCATTGGTGTTGTTCAGTTGTTTCAGTAATGCCTGACTCTCCATGACCCCTTTTGGGACTGTCTTGGCAAAGATCCTCGAGTGGTTTACCATTTCCCTCTCCAGGTTATTTTAGAGATGAGGAGTTGAGCCAAACAGGGTTAAAAGACTGCCTCAAAGTCACACTACTTATAACAATCTTGGATCAGAATTGAACTTAGGAAGATAAGTCTTCCTGGTTCTCAGTGCAGTGGCTCTAGCTACTCTTCCATCTAGCTACCCTATTCAATCAGTTGTGTTTGATTCTTTAGGACCTCATTTTTGGTTTTCTTGGCAAAGATACTGAAGAAGTTTGACATTTTCTTTTCCAGATTAATTTACAAATGAGGAAACTGGTGAAAAATGGGTGAAGAAAATTGGCCATAGTCACATAACTTATATGTATCTGAAGTCAGATTTGATCTTAGGTGTTCCTGACTTCAGGGTTAATCCTCTACCCAATGCATCACCTAGCTGCACAGGTATTTTCCATACCTGCAAAATTTCTGTCCTGTGTAAAAAATTCCAGGTATATCACCCTATTTACTGCTCTGGAAGGAAGTTACTACATCCAGTTACTACATCCTTGTGCTTCCAAAATCATAATCACTTCATACATCCATATTAAATTCACAAAGTACTTTCCTAACAGCAAGTTGTTCTATTTAGCTATTATGTACTTGGTGATAAAACTCCCTGAAACAATGCTACCATTATCTCCTGCAGAGTGGAAATGAGATAGAGAGATGTGGGTCTTCCTCTGTAAGCTTCCAAAGTACCTGATTGATATTTTAACCATATTTTCTGATTGGATGGAAAATATGTAAAAATGGTAATCTCTGATAATCATTATTTTTTAAAAATTTCAAATCAATAATAAATCCTGAAATAGAAATCTGTAATAGATTCCAATCATTTGATTAGATAAAATTGGCTTAATAGACCAACCTTTGCTAGTTTCTCAATTCTGTTCTCTAATATTGCTTAGAACATCATTGTACATATCTACCGTATTGTTACAGGTCTCATCTTAAGTCTCCCTTCTCTAAAGTCTGGCATGACCAAAACATGTTATCATCTCTTCTCCTTTGTTTTAACTGGATATTGTTATTACTTTCCAGTCATTCATTTCAATATCTATTATAGACTTTTCTTAGCCTTTCAAAACCTTGTATCTGAGTACACTTATGAGCAGTCAGCTAATCTTACCTAACTGTCATAATACTGAAGCAAAATATAGTTAAACATATTATATAGTACTCAGAAATCATTCACAAATACAATTATTCTTCAGTTTTAAGAACATCTGTTAATCATTTCTAAAATGATATTGTTTAGATATCCTCTTGTTAGACATTTAACAGAGAACAGATGTTGCTTAAACTACCTTTTTTTTCTTTTCCAAAATCTAATCATTTGAGGGCCATTCATTCCATCATGTGTCAAACATTTAACTTTCTAAGAAATACAAGCATTGTACTCAGTTCAGGAAACATATAATTTAAGTTAGGCCATTATCTCAGTATAGGTCACAGGTGACAAGCCAAAAGAATAGATAAAATATGATAAGAAATTTCATAGGTAAAGAACATTAGAATTATTCAAGAATGCACTTTTATTAAGTATTTGCTAGGTGGCATAGATGTTGCTAAGCACAAAAATACAAGGAAGAAGTAAATTCATCCCTGACTTGAAGAAACTTTAAGGGGGTGGGGAGGAGAAAGTTTATATAGATCAAAATATCAATAAATATGTAGCTATGTGAGGTTAACTTGGAGAAGAATTCATAAGAAGCTGAGGGGATCAGGGAAGGTCTCCTGTAGTAGGTAACATTTTAGCAAAGTTTTGAAGAAATTTAGGATCCAGAGTTCCAAGAAGCAGGGAAGAAAAGAGATTTTTATTAGTGACTAGAAATAGTGAATGGAAATTCAGAAAAAGAGGAGAGAGGGGATTTTTTTTGATCAAAAGCATGCCCAATGCTGGTATATAGTTGGAAATAATGTCCAAAAATATTGCAAAGGTAGGCACTGATTGTATAGGGTTTTAAAAGAATGAAAAGAAGAACCCGGATGAATTAGCATAGATTACTTTTCCAAGTTTAACTGAGAAGAGAAATAGAAATATATAGAATGATGGTGTTGATTAAAGGATCTAGGGGAGATTTCTGTTTTAAAGATGACAGAGAATTGGGAATGGTCATTCACACAAGGGAAGGAACAAGTTGTTAGACATAGATTGAAGATTAGTGAATAGTAGTAACTGATGATGGAAGCAATGCTCTGGAAAAGATGGGACTGGACAAGAATCCAGAGTGCATGCACAGGAGGAGAAGGGAATCAATGGTAGATGAGTTGAGAAGGAAAAATGACAGAGTTTTTACTAAGTGCCTTTAATTTTTTCCAGTGAAATAAGAGGTCAGGTTTTCAATCAACAGGGTCAGGGGTGGGATTCTCTGCTTGAGGATAGGAGAAAAGTTATGGAACAACTTTGAAGAGGAATGGAATTAATTAGGGAGGAATAAAACAATTGCCTTGCTGCAGCAAAGACCCACTTGAGATTAAGCAACATAAAATGTTAGTGTATCTAGTCAGGATGATTTCAGGGCTTCTATCAGTTTTTCTCAGCACTAGAGGGGTAGAATAAATGGAGGCAGATGGTATAAAGAATGTACAAGCATAACAATCCAACAGAAAGTAAAGGATATCATGGACAGATTGAGATCAGGGAAAAAAGGCTTCACTGTCATTTTTCATTTGTATCTGACTCTTTTTTTACTTCATTTTCAATTTTCTAGATGATACTGCAGTGGTTTTCCATTTTTTTCTTGAGTTCATTTCATAAATAAGAAACTGAGACAAACACAGTTCAGTGACTTTTCCAGGGTCATATACCTAGCAACTGTCCGAGCCAGATTTGAACTTTCAAGATGAGTCTCCCTGACTCCAAGTCCAATGTTCTATCCACTGTATCACCTAACTGCTTCAGGTGGGACCTAAAAAAAGGATTTGAGGAGGTTAGTGGTAAGTTGATAGTGTCAAGGGGAATGGGAAACATTTTGGAGTAGTAAATACTGAGTTATTTTACTTCATTCTTTTTTTTCTTTGGTTTTTTTTTTCAAGACAATGGGGTGAAGTGACATGCTTAAGGTCACATAGCTAGGTAATTATTAAGTATTTGAGGCTGGATTTGAACTCAGGTTCTCCTGACTCTAAGGCCACCTAGCTTCCCCCATTTTCCCTTCATTCTTAACAAAGATCAAAATGACATCACTATCTTGAGGTCAAGGTACAGTGTGTCAGACTATGACTGATTAGACTAATGTGTGCTCAAAAGGCTCTACCACAGGTCATGCACATTTGAACAATTGTAGTTGAAATGTTTCTAAATCTGTGTATCTCACATTCTTTTTGAGTGTCTACAATTCTGCTTTTGCTCATAGAGCACAGAATCTTTTTTTTTCAGGTGGACAATATGATGGATAATTCTGTGCCAGTGTGTTCTATCTCTCACAATCAATTCCAAAGTTCTTAGGAGAGACTTCTAGAGTATTTCTATAGCTTTTTCTGATTTCCATGTAAGTGCTTACACTGTATGAGTTCTTAGCAATATAGTCTTTTAGACAAACATACTTTGAGCTTTTGAATAACATGGCTAACTCATTAGAGTTGTTTTCTCTACAATAGATAGTAGTAGTAGAGTCTGAATGCTTGGCAATTCAGCTTGAGGAAGGACTCACTGTTTGGTATCCTATCCTGACACATTATCTTCCAAAGAAAATTCAAATAAAAATAATTCAGTTTCTTGACATGGTCTTGGTGTACCATCCAGGTTACACAGATATACACACAATGAGGTCAGAAATATTGTTCTACAGACCTTCAGTTTGGTAGATAGTTCAATTCTTCTATCCCACACTTTCCTAGAGAGTCTCTCAAACACTGAATCATCTCTGTCAATGAGTGTATTAACCATGTGGTGAACATTCCTGGAGAGCATATTGCCAAAATAAGTGAACTTATCCACAGAATTAACATGTTTCCCTACGGTTCCATCTATGGATGATGTAGTGCTGACTACTGGAGAATCTGTGTTTTCTTCAAATTATTTGTTAAGGCAAAACCAGCACAGCAGCAGAGACTTGATCCATACTTTGCTGCATCTCAGTCTCAGGGGCTGCACTGAGTGTATAATCAATACCAAAAGTACAAAATGAATTAATAGTAAATGAATTCATCTGAGCTTGTATGGAAATATTGGTTTTAGTATGGGCCTTAAAGTTAGTAGAGAGAGGAAAGAAGAAATATAATATTTCAACCATATGAATGTTATGCAAAAGAGTTAAGATTTTATTTAGAGAGTGATTAAGAACCAGTGAGGTCTTTGGAGCAGAACAAGATAAGATCTCTGTACAAGAAATATGATTTAATAGCCATGTGAAGGATGCTTTGGAGAGAAGAAAAGGGAAAAAAATAGGGTTGGGGACCTTTGAAATTTTACCATAGATATAATCCATAACTAGCATCTGCTGAAGTGTAGGCTATTGATGGATAGGATGAATTCAGTATTCAATGTTCCCTGATTTTATGGGTCTACCCAATCATGCTTATAAGCATTTTTGACATATTTGCCACCTTTATGCCAATATACAAGATAAGTAGTCTATTGCTGTGTGTTCTAATGCTCCCATCACCTCTGAAAAAATTAAAATCTTGGAGTAGTACAATTTACATTTATAAACTTTGTAAGGTCTCATCTGTAAGGTCTCAAAATACAAGGGTCCCTTCCTAAGGTTTGACTTTTGATTTCAACTTCCTCCAAATGCTCCTAATAGCTATACCAAATGGAAGATGTTAGCTTCTTTCTGGACCTATAAGTAATAACTCCGACATACACTTGGATCAAGATGTATTTACTCTGAAAGAAGAATGAACTTTGAGTGAATTTCCTTTATCTCTTACTCTCTGGACTATAAATTGCCCATAAGCTTCTAGAGGAAAAGTATGGAGGTGAGGAACAAGAAACTTTTAAGAAAGTCAGAAGAGTCAAAGAAAAAAAACACCAGGTCTTTGTTGGATGCATTTTAACTTGTGCACAGGAGTTTACATCTTACTAGGACCAGAGCAACAACTGCTTCCTCTATGAAACATCCCCTAACCTACTTTTCTGAGAAATGATCTTTCCTATCTCAATTCTCGCATAAAACTTTATTTAGATTGTGCTTTAATATTATAATTATCTCAGTATATTTTATATTAAAATGACTCATTCTTTATATTATAACTCTCCTGTGAGATTATAAGCAGCTTGAGTCAATATAATAGTCTAGAAAGTGACCTGAAGACTTTAAAACTCAGACTCTGGCTTTTTTAGATGGGTGACCACAAAATATCATTTCAACTGAGTTAAACTCAATTTGCTCATCTGTATCACGAGAATCTGGATGCTATCTATTTATCATATTACAAAGATTGAAGACATCCTCTTAATCATAATCTAGTATGCAACTCCATATTTGAAAGATAAGAAACTGAAGTCCAGAATGGTTAAGGACCTCTGTACTAGGAAGAGGGAGCAATAGAGAAAGTGCTATACCTGGTCAAAGGAGCTCTTAAGTTCATAAACTGCCTCACATACCATTTGTGTGGTCTTGACTTAACGTCTCTCAGCATTAGTTTCCTTATGACTATATGTATTTGTACAGAAGTCTATATGAACTATATAGACTATATACACCCATATATACATATATGAACTATATATACAAACAGGTATATTTGTTTATAAATTTGTATATGTATGTTGTAGGTATATATATATATATATATATATATATATATGATTTATACTATATATGCTTATAATTTGTGTGTAGAAGTGTATATATATATATATGTTATATATATATATATATATGTTCTTAAACTTTATTTCTGTCATGGACTCCTTTGTCAGTCTGGGCAAATTCTGGACATACAGATATAAAAAATATGGGTATATACATTTATACATATGTATAGAAATATGTAATGCACATATACATATATTAAAAGTATCTACATATGGGTATGTATGTAATTTTATGTGTATGACTTATATGCAGGTATACCTGTATATAGATGCAATAGATCATATGATATAATTTTATTTAAATGTTGTTTTGCTTTGTAATGCAAAATATTTTATTTTATACATTTAAAAATTACTTTAAGAAGTTCACAAATTTCATCAGACTGACAAAAAGGGTCTATGGTCCAATAAATATTAAGAATTCCAGACTACATCATATCTCAATTAAGTGCTAACTCTAAATTCATGATTCTCTGATCATATTTTTTCATAAATAATTTTAACATAATATTGAAGTACCTAAAAGAATTTAAATATAAACAGCTTCTATCAACTAATTTTAAAATAATGTTTCACGGAGAATTCTATAGATCTATAAGTGCTTGGAGATAAATTTTCAGGAAAATAGTTGTAATGCTAGAGTGGTATCTTCCAAGGATCATTTGAAACGCTTATTGCTTTTCCCCCATTACTCAAAGATCAAAATAAGCATTACCAAATGGCCAAATCATTTAACAACTTAATTTACAAGTTATTCAACAGGACCTTAATATTCTCAAATGTGAAAATATAGGGTAGGGCCATATCAAACATGTGAAACATGACAACACTCTCAAGTAGGCCAGAACCAGATTAAGATGTAATTAAGTATTGTTTAGCAAAATAATTATACTTATAATAAAGCATAGATAACATTATATTTTGAAACTAATTCAATATGTGACATATATGTGTATACATATATATTTGTATGGATTAGTGGCCTAGTTTTCTATTAAGTTTGATGATTTTTTTTATTTTTTATTACAGATCTAATAAACCATGAAGAACTATTCTCTATTGGGTTATATAGCCTAATGAAACTCCATACGACCCTATGCTGTCTCACTATGACAACCATACCTTCTGGTCCTTTATCAAAATTTGACTTTCTCTATAGGTCATTGATGAAAATAAGGTGAAATAAGGAAGTCTAAAAATTAATCTATGAAATGAAAGAGGAATACCCTTTACTTTGTTCTAATGTTAAAAAAAAATAACTCTATAATGTTAGCAGTGACCTTTTAAAGACATTAACCCCCCCCCCCCCAAATTCTCTACTCCTAACTAGTTGATTGGTTTTGCATAAGCTATTTCCCCTGAGTTTTAGTGCATTGGACCAAATCATCTCTAAGATCCTTTGCAACTCTAATATTCCATGAATTTTTAATGGCAGTTGCTACTTGGATTGGCATAGATGGAACATTATGGAGTAATATTATTGATTATCAGTATAATGATTGACACTGCAGTAAACAGGATTCCACCAACCCAATGATTTAGTCAGGAAAAGATACATACTTTGCATTAGAAATATATACTGCATCTCTGCTAATATGCTTATCCTTTAAGTTTTGTGTTAGTTAAAACATAAAGAAAGATAAAGTCTTATTTTATTCCTTTCTGTGGACCATTCTATTCAGAAGAAATATTTTGAGTGAGAGCTAAGGAGTTTATTCTGTAGAAAAGAGGACTTCCTGGAAATAGAAAAATATAATATCAAAGCCTGAAAAGATATTAGAAGTTGACAAGACCTGAGAGATTATTCCCTGCCATATGTCTCCCACTTTTCTTACAAATGAGGAAACAGATTTAGTGAGATGAAGTGAATTATCTGAGGTCACATGGCTACTGAGTGACAGAGAAGAGAATGAAGCCCATTTTTCCTTACTCCTAATAAGAGGTCTGTACACTCATCAAAACTGCCTCCCTAAATCTGTTTCTCTGCTGCATTTGACCCTATATATACCCTTTGGCTGGAAGATCTTAATGAAGGGTCTCAAAAGAGAACTGGAAAGAGAAAAGTAAAGTAATTTACTTAGAAGGCAGAATTCAATGCAACGAGCAGTAAGGAAAAGAAACTGTTACAGGGTTGAGGAGTCAGCAATGTAATCAAGTGCCAACTCTTGGGACCCACTCAATTTGTGACCCTGGTCAAGTCTCTTCACCTCACCAGGACCCAAATTTTGTCATCTAAAAAAAATCACTGGGTTTAACTACATTGGATTCTATCATTCCTTTCAGTTTGAACATTCTATATTTGAAAGTTCCTTCCAGCTTCAACCTTCTATAGTTTTAGGTCATTTCTAACTCTAATTTTGTCATTCTACCACTCTAGGCTCTAACATTCCAAATATACAAAAGTAGTCAGGGATTGAAAATAGCTAAGGTGTCTTCATCATTATCATTTTATGAAAGACTAACCTTATTTCCCTTTTTCAGGGGTCCAGGTACTAGATTTTTAAAACTTGGAAATATTAAAACTGATTTCCTTCTTGGATGGTCATAGACAGCATATACTTAGATACTATTAACACAGATATATACATATATATATATATGTACAAAAATGTATATGTATATATATTTATAGTTATTTGCATATATCCTATATATGTACATATAAGATTAGTTTGGGATTACCCAAGCCTGAGTCTTCATTATTGAAAAGAGTTCAGGTAACAAAAGAAGGACTCCCTAATAAGTCAAAATCTGATTAGCTATTTTACCTTGCTTATAGTGATATGGTATAAGGAATTTGTGTTATTGCTGAATCTTCTCAGTTGTATGTGTTTCTTCATGACCATGTCTGATGTTATCTTCTTGAAGATTTCGATGTGGTTTGCTATATTTTCTCATATTATTTTACACATGAGGAAACTGAGACAAACAAGATTTAGTAACTTACTAGAATCATGCAATTTGTAGATAAGTCTTCCTGCCTCCAGGTCCAGTGCTCTATTCACTGGGCCATCTAGCTACCCCATGACACAGGAATAGTGATCATGAAATAAGCTAGAACTTCCATATCTTTTTCAGATAATCTGATATTTTATCATATGTAATTTTGTGTTCATGGAGTTGATTTTTAGTACCTATACATTTTAGTACCTATACAATTAGTATCTATACAATTTCATTAAATTTTTCATAATATTCTAGATTGACATCCATTATGCATCCTGTTTTTGTCCATTAATTTGGGCTTTGTGTAATCTGAAAATTTAATATGTGTGTATATAGATACAATATACAAACATATCCACATATATACAGTCTTACATACTACATGCATATTTACTTTGTGGAACTTGGTGGAGTGCTTAAAGATTCTATCCTTAATCTTGTGTCATTCTCCATTTTTATCAATGATTTGGACTTTCACTCAGTCTATTAGCACATTTTGTATAAAACAAAATAGTTTTGGTAGGACTGGTCTGCTCTATGGGGCCAATCAATTGACAAATTGGATGCCTTTGAAGTTCTGGTGGCAGGTTATTGGGTTATAAAAAGAAAGGCAAAATACTGATTTCCCCATTTATAAGATACACTCTAATTTGGGGACACAAAATTAAAAAAAAATATGTATTACATAAAGCTATTGATCTCAAGTTTTATTTATCATGAAATTCAAGGACCTTTTGTTCAATGCTTTCAGGCACCTTTTAGGCAAATCTGGTGCATGGAAGCATGCTTAGTCCATTCGTTTTCATGAAGCTGAAACACCAATTGTGTCCTCCTTTGAAATTGGTCACTTCTTTTTCATCAGCAGTTCTTCTGGCCTCATGTTGAACCACCTTTGTGGATACAGGAAATCCAATGACCCTTTGCTCTTCCATCCATCTCTAAAATTCCCTCTCTAACTCAGGTCATTTTGCTGACTTGCCTCTCATGGTCTTCTACTGCCCTAGAGTTTCTGCTTCCTGTAGCCAACCTCAGATTATTTTCCTCAGTTGGAATAGGATCAAACTCATGTTCAACAGCATGATTTCCATTCACTTCTGCACACTGGATCAGTTTGAACTTGAATTCAGCATTATATGAAAATCTTTCCTGAGCTATTTCTGTGCAGAAAGTGAGAAAACATAACCTAATATACCAGTAACAAATACAAATCAATTAACACAAAGACAACAAGTGGAAAAAATCCAGAAATATAAGTAAAAAAAATCTACAACCATTGTATAAGACACTCCTAGTTTCCAAGTTTTTCAAAAAAGGGTGAATCTTATAAATTGGGAAATATGGATATAGATCTAAGGAACTAAGAGTCCAATTATACCCTGCTTGGGTTGAACAATATCTAATTCTGGGCAAACCATTTATCATACTAATAAGATAAAAATCATTCAGAGAAAAAAAGTCTTCAATTATATCAGATGAGGCTCTACTTAAGGAAATGAAGATGTTTAAGAAATGTCCTCTACTACTCAGATCTGCATTTGATTTCCAGTAAATATTTTGTTGCCCCATCATATTTCTAGCAGTATAACTTTGATTTGAATATAAGTATTTGAATATAATTCTGATTTGAATCTTTTGTCATGCCCTTCTTTACTATTTCTATGAGAAACTTAACTATAGTTTAACTTATCCAATACCACCAAAACCTCTCCTGCTTTGACTTAGAATTCTTTAATTTTTAGAACTCAGAATTATTCCAAGATCACATATTTATGGAAAATTCTAAAGTAGAGGGAGCTAAGTGGCATGGTGAACAGCAGACCAGATCAGGTCAGGAAGACCAGAATTTGATTCGAGACTCAAACATATTAGTATTAACTGTATAACCCTAGGCAAGTCACTTAACCTTTCTTTGTCCTCTAAGCTTATAGTGAGGATTAAATAAAATAATATTTCTAATGTTCTTTGCAAAATTATATAAATGTAAGCTGTTATTGTTATTGCAATAAACAAAGATATGACATATTATGACAATAATTTATAGAAATTGAAAAAAGTTGACCAGTCCCACACAGCACTAAATTTGTAAATTTCTAAATAAACTTCCCTAATTCAAATTAAGAGCTGAATAGAATTAGTAAATATTTCAGTGGGTTTTAGATCATATGTCTTGGGATTTTCTTGGAAAAAATACTGGAGTGTTTGACATTTTTTCTCCAGTTCATTTTACAGATGAAGTAACTGAGACAATTAAGAATAAGTGACTTGCCTACAGTCCCACAATTATGTCACTGAGACTAGATTATACCTCAGCAAAATGAGTCTTCCTCATTCTATACCCAGTACACTATTCACTGAACCACCTAACTACCCAGAACACAGAATATTTTAAAACTGAAGAGTTAACCCTGCTAATGATAGATGATTAATGTGATTTATAATCTTATTTCCTTCAGACATATTTGGTGATTTGCAGATTAAGAATATGACCCTTTTAAGACTCTGAGATTTGGGAATGATGCTTCATTCCCATTCTATATTTTCTCAATTTATTGGGATGCTTCCCTGAAATGAATATATCTTTCCTGATTTGATGGGTAATGACATGATAACTAAGAGGGAAGAGATGTGAGAGGAAGTCTAATTTCTCTGGCTCTATATTTTTGCCCTTTTTTGTTTGTTTATTTGTTTAGTCCATGGCAGATGGTTGGTTCACCTTTTCACATGAGTGTATGGTGATAAGGTAAATCAGAGATACCCCAGATGCATTACTGATATGGGGCTTCTTCAGAGAGCCACTTAATCTATCACTCTACTTGACTTTGTTTGAGAGTCTAACTCTAATACTTTGTTAACTAACTCAAATCTTTGTTAAATCATTGAACTGTCAACCTTATGCAGAAAATTCTTCATAAATGACATATTATCCAGAAGTCATGAGCTTCTTGACATGGTACAAAGAAAAAAAATCTTAGTCTTTCTTCAATAACTCTCAAATACCACCATTTTTGCAAGCACTCTTAACTAGGTTGAAATCATCTTGGGAAAGGCAATGTGGCATTATACTAGATGCTCAAAATAGATTCAGATATTCTGAATCCAATTCTCTTCAAAAAGTAATCTAGAAATGCCCTTAAAGGGTAAGAATGTTAACAATTTAATCCCTCAAATTGGTATTTTTTTATCCACACAAACTTTGCTGCATGTATGTGCAGAGGATTTGGATTATATTGTAGAATGGAGTCTTTCTCTTTTTTGAATTGAATACCAAAAAACTACAGCTTTAATTAAAATGATAGTATCACCATTTAAAGGCTAAAATACCTACAAGGACACAAGTAATAATGGACCACTTTTACGTGGCTTAGCAGGGCAGCTATCGCAATACTGGCTCTTAAGCACATTGCTTGCTTTGTGAAAGAGGCAGGCTGCTCTTCTAAAGATATGAATTCTGTATCTGATTGCTTCTGTGAAGAACATTTAAAGAGGGTTAGACACCTCTGGCTGGGAAAAAAAATCATTTTGCGTTAAAAGTTTCAGAGTGTGACTTCAGTATAAGTTCCCTAAACTTTTCGAACTGAACTTGATAGTCTGAGAGAGAGCATGATCTCTTAAACACATCACTGAACTTGATGTTAGGAGAACTGGGCCTAAAGCCTTGTTCATGAGATGACCAAAGAGACAGTGATCTTAGAAAAGTTGCATAACCACTCTGCATTGTTTTCAATGTGTAAAGGAACAGTTCAAAGCTGCATTGTATAATTGACAGAGGTTTATTATTAGAGTGAGAAACATCAAGATTTAAGACTTATCTATGAAAAATACTAATTGTACAACCATGAACTTGAAATCTAACCTCTCTCTTTTCCTTATGTCACTCTCTAAGACTATAACTTTCAGAGGTATTATAATTCTTCATTGGTGGAGGGAGTTTCCATGTAGAAAATTTCTTATGTTAATTAAATCTTTGGTACAATCAATAAACTGCTACCACTACTCTTACTATCTCTGCTATTCTACAAATGCTACTGCTACTACTAAGAATAAGGATTACCTCCTAAGATTTGGGTTAGAAAAGGATGCTGCAAACTTGGAAGTCTTATTGAAATGTGATGTGTTCATCGTTATTATTGTAATTATTGGAACTATAGTAAATTCCTGATGCCAATGAAATGTTTGATCCAGGTCAAAATACTATACTACTACAACTACTACAACTACTACAACTAATACAACAACTACTACTACTACTACTACTCTTACTACTATTGCTACTACTACTACTACTACTACTACTACTACTACTACTACTACTACTACTACTACTGTTCTTATTACTACTACTATCACTCCTCCTCCTCCTCCTATTACAAATAAGGCTAATTCTGTGACTATAAATAATAATATGATTATTATTATCTCATACAATGTTTTAGAAAAGCTGTGCTAATTATTATAATCATTGCTGCTCTGGCTGTCTTTCTCATGGCATTTATTTGAAGGTCTTTCTTCATAGAAAGCTAGCTGAGATGATATGATCATTAACATTTATATACTGCTACATAGTAATAGTATATTAATTCCTTTACTTCTTTTGATATTAATTTATATGTTTATTCAAAATAAAAGCAGATTTTATGGGAGATGAAATGAAAGGAGAACAATAAACTTTCTGACAATTTGAGCTGTCCAGAAATGAATTATTCCTACTTAAGAGGAAATGAGTTCCAAATTTCTAATAATCAGATCTATAACTATGTATTCCAGTATCTGGAACAAATTCAGTTTAATGTTTATACGCATGTGGTAGTGAGAGTGTTATTGAGATTATATTTTGTGTTAGTGATAGAAGCTTGAGAAGGAAGTAATGCTATGAAAGGTTGGGTGGCCAGGCTTTGGGGGGAACAAGAAGATTGTGAACTAGGTATCAAACTTTTTAAAGAAGAGAGACAGAATGATATGAAGGTTCATTAGTGATAGAAACAAGAATCTGGACAGGATTAAGTAAATTTTCAACAAGTAGTAATTTCTCAATTTAACTAACAGAGGGATGGACTAAAAGTGGCTTTGAGGAAGAAGGATTACCATAAATTGTTCCCCTTTATTTCAGGAGTTAAGAAAGAAGTAAGAAAGGACTCTCGAGAAGATACTGAATGATTTAATTATTTAAAGGGAAATTGAAGTTTTAGTATGTAACAGGAGATAGAAGGACTGAAATCTGGAAATCTAAAATACAGAACAGTTAGTTAATAGGAGGGAGTGGTTCTTGAGAGCATTCTGGAAATAGAGGGCAAAGAAAGATAAAAGAAGTAGGAAGTTAGTCATTTTTCAGCTTCATGTCTCTTTTGGAATTTTATTGACAAGGATACTAGTGTGGTTTGACATTTCTTTCACTACCTGAATTAGAAGGAAAACACTTATTTATTACTTATTAAAGTCAGGAATTTTACAAATATTTGATTCACAAAGCAATCTGAATGTGCTCTTATTAACCAGATTTTACCATTGAAAAATTAATGCAAATAGAGATGAAATGATATGTCATGGCCCCAAATCTGGTCTTCCTGATTCCAGGCTCTGCAGTGCATTAACTGTGTTACCTAGCTACATGTGTGTAAGAATATTGGAAGACTGTGTCTGACCTGTGTAATCATGGAAAATGTGGCAGAGCAAAGGTAGAGACTAGGCAGGTGTGTCCTTGTTGAAACAGTCCAATTTGCCATGAGAGGGAGGGTTCATGAATGATAAAAGTAGGTTCCCCTTCTATTCCCAATCTTTTCTACCATTCTGACCCCTTCCCCTTTTCTTAATACTCCCTCCTCCTCTATAACTTTATGAAGGCATTTATGGACTGGTTGAGGGTTAGAGATACATAAAGTGTGGTTTCTAAAGCACAATACCACTAAGAGTAGAAAAAGTAGAAGGAATACCTCACCACAAACCATCATCAAATGTCTTCCCTATGGTTCTGAAGGAATGACCACTTATCAGAGATGATGTAGAAAGTATTCTAATTTCACATTTAGGTTTTATTAGGTTACTTACAGCATTCTTTCCAAACTGTGTGATTCTCAGATTCCATAAGGGAAGGGTAACATTTATGAACTATTACTTTTATTTTTACTAATGTTAAGTGATGAAAAGTCTCACAATTATTAAGTGATGCAGGCAGCATCTGAACTGAGGTTATCAAAATCCAAGCTCTCTTTTATACCCCTATGCCACGCTTTCATACAGAATAAAGGGAGAATGACACTTCCATTCTATAAGTACCATATCTTACTTTTTAAAGGTAGTTTCAAACATTTTAAGTGTCCTTTGGGATTCAGAGTAGTTTAGAGAAATATATGATAAGGTTGGGGTCAGAAGACACTCTCTGAATCTTTGGACAAGTGATTTCATTTCTCAAGAGCCCCTTTTCCTCATCTGAGAAGGATAATATCTGATATCTCTATTTCACAAGAATTTTTGAGAATATTAAATGAAATGATGAATGTAAAAATTCTTTATAACTATATTTATATTTATTATTACTCCTGAAATAGGGTCTTCCTCCTAATCCTCATCTCACCATCAAGATGAGTTTGGGCTACTTCTATGTACAACAAAAGCTCTAATAGTTTCTACTAAACCAGAAAAAAATGAGATGTGAGTCTAAACTGTGTATCAGTCCATCAAGACCCATTCTCATTAAATGCAGAGGCTTATTATGTAAAAGTAAATCAACTGAAATAATATTTTGGGGGATCTCATAAAGTTCTAAAAATGTTTACTATGACCTCAAGAGGTTATGGTCTCCATGAATTATTCACAATAATGAAAATCTTTCCACCAATGGAAATAGAAACAGATGTAAGTCATTATTAGGTTGTTGGCTGCCTAAGGCTATGGAGCTAGTAAGTGTCAGAGGCATGGTTTGAACCCTTTTTTTAAAAAATCTTTGATTGTTCATCCAGCATTTCCTTTGCACTGTCAATTTTCCTATATAGCATTAAGGATCTTCATAAAATCATAGAATTATATATATATAATATACATATATATATATAATTATAAGTTGAAAGCAACTTCAGAGATCTAATTGTTCCCTTTCATTTTATAGATGAGGAAATTGAGATCCAGCAAGATTATCTGACTTGTGTAAAACTGGGATAAGATTTAATATAAGTTCCCTTCTGCCAGAGACAGTGTTCTTTTTACTAAGGCAGGTAGAATCTCTATTGAATTTTAACTATTATCAGTAACCACTTTAAAAAAGTAGACTATTCTAAAATAATGATAATAATAACTTAGCAGTAAAATTATTGAAGCATTATACTCATGCATCATATAACAACCGGCTCTTCTTACGTACTAAGTGCTCAATGGGGCTCAATGGGTCTGATTTTGACTTCCTGAAAAGGGCAATAAAACATCAAAGTTCCATTGAGGTATTTTTCAATATCACACTAGAATGCCCTTATTTCCAAAGGGATTTCATGTGTAGGCCATAGCAATGAAGGAAACTTCAATGATTATTTAATCTAAATTTTATTTATCAGTAAGATCTAATGACAAGTTCATACAGACATACACATACATACACACACATATAATATTGGATCCCTGACCTAATTCTCTATTTCTGCTACATTCCTCTCAGAGGCACTATGAACTAAAAGATTGAAAAAAAAGGTTCAGAGGTAGGAGTTGAACTCAAAAGTTCTTCTAATTTTATTTTCCTGCTCTCTCTATATATACATATATATGTATATATATATATATATATAATATATATATATACATATAATCAGAGGATATGTGTGGATATAGATGAGGGCAGGACCTAGAATCAAGAGAGTCCTGGTTTTAAATTGTACTTCTGACAATTATTTGTCATATAACAGAGAAAAACACTTTATCTGCCTAAAACTCAATTTCTCCATCTACAAAATTGGGTTAAGAATATCTCTAGCATCATCATTTAAAAAATATTGATAATAGACTAAAACAATACAATACTTTGCAACCCTTAAATAAAATGCCATTATTTTCATTGCTATTTCCACTCTCCTCTGATAGTTTTCTTATTTTAGAGTCATCACCAATTCCCTCATATAAAAGCAACCACGTCCAGGGGACTCTGTTTCCAGCTCTGACTAATCATCCCATTCATTTATTCAAATAGTTGTTCCACAATTGTCTCTAATCTACAGTATGGATCTTTTACTTCCCTGCACCGCAGAGCTCTCTATTGCACAAGCTATCGTCTGTTCCACTACGGGGACTCCCAGCGCCATCAGCAGGTTATTTATTTATTTATTTTTTATATTGGACAGGTAGAGAATATGCAATATAGAGATCAGCAGCAGGGATAAGAGAGAAGCAGTATAGATTAGAAAAATAGAATTTTGCCCCAATTTTCCTTATCACCACTTTTGACTCAGCTCATCAGTAACACCCTCAAAGGTCTGATATAGGGTGAACATATGTCCTGCCTTTTCATTTAATTTCAACTTAATTTTATGCAAGGACTAACCATTTTTCTGAAGTCATTTTTATTACAGTTCATGCAAGAAAGAGTTCTTGCAGGTAATTACTTCATAAAAGTGGAGGGAATCAATCATGAAACTTTAGGATTTGTAGAAATTGCATTTCTGAATATCCTATATATATCAGGGAGAATCAGCCTACTCTGTTGCCTAAAACACTGTGTTAGGCTAAATAAAGACTCTCTTCTGTGCCTCCTCCCCTCAACACACACACACACACACACACACACACACACACACACACACACACACACACACACAAACAAACATATCCACCCAATTATTTTATGATCAAACTCTCTAATGAAGTGGAAAGATCTCTAGGTTTGAAATTCTGGGTTCTGGAAATCTGGAATCCTGTCTCTGCTCCTTACTTAGCTTTTGAACAAACTACTTGACTTTTTTGACCTGAAACTTCTTTTACCTATAAAACAAAAATAGTAATACTTTTACAACCTTCTTCAGAGGGTGATTGTGAGGAATATTTTTTTGAAATCTGTAAGACTATACATTATGCAATCATTCATATAAATCATATTTACATGATTTTTTGCTTGAATTAGTCAGTCAATAAATATTTTTAAAGCTCCTGCTATGTGATAGGTACTGTAAGCATAGAGGCTGAAGAGGCTCGTAAGAACTATACAGTCAATTGGATGAGACAACAATAACACAAAAAAGTGTAATCTAACTCTTCATTTCTGCCTCAGCCATTACACACACACACACGCACACACACACACACACACACACACACACACACACAAACAGACAATCAGATAAATAATCAAGTATCTACTAGTCTGAAATAAAGCTAGGTATCTAGACCTTAAAAGTAGAGGAGAGTTTATAAGATTTTGATTGGAACTTATAGGAAGCAGAAATGAGGAAGCAGAAAATTTCAGGTTGTTTGGTTGGTTGGATTTTGTCCTTCAAATATCGAAGAAGACTGAAATTACATCACTATGTTTTAAACAAATTATAGGGCAGCTAGTTGGAGAAGTGGATAGAGCATTGGCCTTGGAGTCAGGAGGACAGGAGTTCAAATACAACCACAGACACTTGCCATTTTCTAGATGTGTGATCTTGAGCAACTCACTTAATCTTGATTGCCTCCCATCCAGGACCATCTCCAATGACTCATATCTGGTCACTGGACCCAGATGGCTCTGGAGGAGAAGTGAGGCTGGTGACTTAGCACAACATCCCTCTCACTGAATGCAATTCACATGCTTTTCATTACCTCACCTTCTTGATGTCAAGATCTTCTTTGAAAATGAAGGATAAACATTATTGGCATTTCTGATTATGGCTGATCAGACCAATATGAGCTCAGAAGGGTCTACTACATGTTGGGCACTATAGTCCATGTGAACACCTGGGGTGGGTATTCTAAACTTATATATGTCATTTCAGGTATTCAATGCCTGATAATGTTAGAGAAAAAATGCTTCAACTGGGAGGTGTAGTGTTTTGTGCTAGGAACAGTAAAGAAGTCAATGTCATGAATTAAAGAGTATGTGATAGGGAATCAGGTATAAGAAAACTAGAAGGGTTTGTGTAGGGGACAAATTTTGAATAGCTCAGAATACCAGAGAATTAATAAACCAGAGTTTATTGTATAGTGAGGTGACTTGGTCAGACCTATGCTTCAATAAAATCACTTTGTAGCTAAATGGAGAGTGGACTGGAGGTAGAAATTTGGGGGAGGCAGATTCACCAGTAGGCTATTCATTAATGCAGAAATGAAGTCGTGAGGTACTGCAACAAAATGGCTGCAGTGTAAAAGGACAGAATATAAAGAGATAATGCAAAAAATTAAATGAATAAATCTTACAAATAAATTAGGGAGAGAGCTTGGTAAGAGATACTGAGGATGACACCTAGGTTTTTGAGCCTGAGAGTCTAGAAGGATGGTAGTAGTGACCTTTATGTTAATAGAGAATCTAATACCCTGGGAGAGGGTTCAGAGTGAACAATGACTTAAGGCAGACTTAAGAAATGTCAATATAGAGATGTCATTTAAGTCTCTACTGGTTAATGAAATCATTGAATGAAATACTATAGAAGGAGCAGAGAAGAGCATCCAGTACAGAAACAAATGGGACACTTACAGTTATGAGGTGTGATCTGGTGGAAGATCCAGAGAAGCTAATTTAAAAGGGAAAATCTTATAAGTAGGAGAAACAGAAGAGAGGGATCCATTGAAAACCTGGAGAGAAGAGTGTCAACAAGGGAATGATCAGCAATGTTAAAAGCTGTAGAACGATCAAGGAGAATGGGAACTAAGAAAAGGTCATTGGATTTCATAATTAAGAGATTAATAACTTCAGGGAGAATAGTCTTAGGAATAAACCATGTATATCTTCCAAAATGTCCCTGACCTTCAAAGGTTATTCACTTCTGAGTGCATTTTGAAAAATCGTCTATGTAGAACAGAAAATGACCAAGTCTTATTTCTATCAGACTGAAACCTAGTTCAAACCAAATGAATCCAAAACAGCTTCAAAAGAAGGTATTAGTGATGCATATAGACAGTTAACTGCAGAAAACCCTTTAGAAGGTATCAGAGAAATTCAGGTTTAGAAATGTCTGAGAAAACCTGTAGCATAACTTTCCAATCAGTCTTGCATCTGTTTACAGAATCAAGGAATTTGAAAGAACATACAAAGTTATTCAGTTCCACCTTACCCAAGGCATATGTAAGAGGATGATTCCCAATTGTATTTGTACAAGCTCAATTGATGAAGTTACAGATACAAAGTTGTGATGTGTTACTAAGGTGTTAATACTTAGTGATCACTTTGCAAAGACCTACATTTAATTGAGTCAAAATTTAAAACCATCTTGACTGAGCTAAGAATTGAACATAGCTCTGAAGCCAGCCTTTGGAGAAAACCAGAGTCGTAGAACTGGATTGGCTATAGGCCAAGAATAGCAGTGAAAATGATTATTTCAGGTTGAAAGGAGGGGATTTTTTTCTTGCCCCAATCTCAGTAGCCATCCTATCTAACAGGAAACGTATTCATTGGAGACACCACATCTAGAAATTTAAGAGTTTGTCTACTCAAAAAGAGGTTGGAGTTTAGTTGAAGAAGCAAAAAATACATATACTAGATAGTCCTGGAGCAGAGATAATAACTGGAGACCAGAAGCACCTTAAAGGGACATGATAACTGGAAGTAGAGAAGACAGCCAGGTATGGACCCACAAAAGACCTATTGCTAGGCATAGAGTTCTATTAAAGAAAGGAAATACAATGATAAGAATGTAGGGGTTGGAGGGACTTTTATAATCATTGTTCCTATAATTCATTTTTCGAAAAGACTGTATTAAGATGTAATTGTTCACACCGGTTACGATTAAGGGAAAACACAACAAAGATGCCAAATGAATCGTAGTATTAGGATCAGAGATTAACATGGTTCTCTAGAACTTAAGACAGCAGCCAGATTCCATGGACCCAACATGATTTAGTAGAGGACACTTCAAATGAATCCCTATGAATTTTTCTTCCATTCCCTTTCCAAACACACACACACACACACACACACACACACACACATAGGAATACCACTATAAAGGAAATAGCTGATATGTTAGAATTTAGAACTGGGGGACATTTTGGAGATGATTTAGTCCAATTCTTTCTTTTATTTTAGATGAGTAAATCCAGGTAAAGGTGGTTGCTAATTTTTCACAATTTTCAAGCTAATAAGTAGAAAAGCTAAACTACAAACCTGATTCTCTCAAAGTTTATAAAATAAAATAACATGAATACATAGCAAAGCTTAAAGTGATAGATAACACAAAACAAAACTTTGTTCTCATTATTGTCAAAACCTATTGTTTACAACTACTCATCAGAACTAAAAATCTTAATGGTTTTGAATGGTTCATTAAAGATACTGATATGCTTACTTGTAAGCAGGAAATTTTTTTTTAATGTGGGCCACAAAGCAATACCCATTTCTTTCTAGAAACCATTGATCCATATATTTCATATGGGGATTGCAATGTATTATAATAAATAGAATGTGGGTTTTAGGGATAGAAGGCCAGACTTTACGGCTTAGTTTTACTTCTTCTTGTTGACTAAGAACTTCATAAAGTCAATCTGTAGGCCTTAATTTTCCTACTTTTAAATTAAGGGTGCTGAGTGAGGTGATCACCAAGGTTTCATCGACTCTAACATACTATGATCTTTTGTAGATATGAAAAATTAGATAATATGTAATGGAAATGATCAGAAGCTGAACATGTTAACAGTATAAATGATGATTAGAAAGATAAGTGGAGACTTTTTGATGCAAATATAAATGTAATCAAAAAAATTACTTGGGCAGCTTGGATGTTGGAAACCCAAAGGTAGAAGAGAAAGAAGGGTAGTATATTTGCAGAGCCATCTAGTAAGTAGCATATTAAACAGGTGATACATTGTCTAAATTTTGAGGTGTTTTGTGTACAATATATCATTTGATATTTATAACAGTATAGTCTGTTGCTTATATATATCCTGTCTGTACATGAAGAAATTGAGACTCAGAGAAGTTAGTGATACTTGCTAAGTATCACACCACAAGACAATTCTGGAGAAAAGGTTCAAGTTCAAGTGTCTTCTCACTCTAGTTCCTAATGACTTTTTCTTTATTCAATACTGCATGGACAGAGGCATATAGCCAGAGGATTGGCCTTATCCTTTTTAGACTGTTCTAGTACATTCATCAACTATATAGCTGTCTGAACTTGGTTCTCCTAGTATATTTCCCTCATGAAAAAATGGGAACTATAGACAGATCAATCAATTTGTTAAGCACCTATTATTTACACTGTGCTAAGCTCTGGGAACACAAAAAGAGGGAAAACACAGTCTTGTTCTCAAGGAGTTTTCAATCTCATAGAGATACTATGCAAAGAAATATATAGAAAGCAATATGTATAGGAAAAATAGGAAATAGACAATAGAGAGAGAAGTCATTAGAGTAGAAGAATTGGGAAAAGCTTCCTTTAGGATTCAATATTATAATTAGGTCTTAAAAGAAGTCAAGGAGATCAATAGTCAAATGGAGAAGGGAGAGTGTTTCAGGAATTGAGCACAACCAGACAAAGTGTCCAGAGAAATAGAGTATCTTGTTTGTTAAACAGCCAGAAGGTCAGTACATCCAGGAGGAGTAGGATTTAAGAAGACTGAAAAGATAGGAGGAGGCTATGCAGCGCGTTGACTATAAATATGGCATTTTGTATTTAGAGGCAGAAGGGAGACACTGGAGTTTATTGAGTTGGGGGGTCGGAGAGATGTGACATGTTTAGGGTCATATTTAAGAGATGTTGCTAAGATGAAATCAATCGACTTGACAACAGCTTGGATTTGGGCAAAGTGAACCATAGTGAGGATCCCAGGATAACTCCTAGGTTGAACCTGAGGGAGGAGGAAAATGATGTTTCTTTCTACAATCAAGGGAAAATAGGATATGGAGAATATTTAGGGGAGAAGGTATGCTCAATTTTGGACATAGAATGTCTATTATTAGCCTTCAAGACTGTTTTAAGTAAAATACTTTATAAAACGTCAAAGTGGCATGTAAAAGACAATTAATAATAATAATTAATAATAATAAATCTGTTATATATGCCACTTAATACCTTTTTGACTTTGGCAAAGTCATTCTCAACTCTTTAGCTCACTTTATTCTCAAGTATAAATTGAGAAAGTTTAGCTGAGTCACCTCTAATATCTTTTTCAGCTTTAAATGTGTAGTCATATGCATTTTGTGAAAGAAGTGTCATTAAGGATCATGGCATATTATTATACGATCATAGAGATAGATCTAAAAATTACCTCATGGTCTATTGAGTCCAAACATTTCATTTAACAGAGGAAGAAACAGTTCTAGAAAGGTTAAGTGTCTTGAACATGATAGCAACATAGACATAACTATATGGGTCAATGGATAGAGTGAAGGGCCCAGAATCAGAAAGATCTGAATTGAAATTTGACCTCAGCTGTATGATCCTGGACAGGTCATTTAACCTTTCTTTATCTCAGTGTGTTCACCTATAAAATTGGGATTACTAATGGCACTTCCATGTCAGGGTTTTTGTAGGGGTCAGATGAGACAATATTTATAAAGTACATCAAATTGCATTCTAGGTGATTAATAAATGCTATTCTCTCTCTACCCTTTTTCAAGGTCACACAGCTAGTAGTTGTCAGAGGTAGGATTTGAACTCAGGTCCTCTGACTCCAGAACTATGTCAATGATGTTTATTTCTTGTCATTTTCTGCCTAGTACCTTAAACTTGGTTACTTTCCTAAATTTTCTAGTTCAGCCCCAATTCCTTTTTATCAATGTCTCCTCTATAAATATTCTTAAGATTGTTGACAAAATAACTTAAGATATGACCCTGATCATTTCTGCTCTCTTTCTTTCTCTTAAGTATTTATTCCCTCCTTCAGCTCCAGAGGTTCACTATTACCATTAGAGTGGAATTTATACCTCCACAGTCTAACTCTTCCAACCTTATTTTGCATTACCACCCTTCATGAATTAACTCGCTTGTTATTAGCCCAATTTGGGGACACCATCTTCTTTGTATGCTATCTATATATATTTTTGGAGCCCTCCCTCAAGTCCTTAGCAATTTCTACTTTCCATTTTCCAGAAACTTTACTGTTTTCCCCCATGCATAAGATGCACCTTAATTTGGGACCCAAAATTTGAAAAAAAAATTGCATCACATAAAGATATTGAACTCAAATTTTATTCATCATACAATTCATAAAACTACTCATCACTGTCAAAACTCCCATCCATTAGATCATTCTCATCTGTGCTTAATAATGAATCACTGCCTTAGAAGAGGCTGCACCTGCTCTCCTGCCTGTGCTCTGGTCTAGGGTTGACCAAAATCCCTCCCTGGGCAAATCTGGTGTGTGGACACATGCTTAGTCCATTCTGTTTCATGAACTTGAGGTTCCAACCGTGTCCTCCTTTGAAATCAGTCACTTCTTTTTCATCAACAATTCTTCTAGTCTCCTGCTGAACCATCTTTATGGACACAGGAATTCCACTTGCCCTTTAATCTTCAATCCATCTCTTCACTTCCCTCTCTAAATCAGGTCATTTTGCTGACTTGCCTCTCATGGCCTTCTTCAGCAGTGGCATTTTCAGGAGAGTTTCTTTTTCCCATAGCCTGTCTTGGATTGTTTTTTCAATTGGAGGAGGACCAAACTGACTTTCAGCAGCATGATTTCCATTCATTTTTGCAAATTGGATCACTTTGACCTTGAATTTAGCACTAGATGAAAATCTTTTCTGAGCCATTTCTGGGTAGAATGTGGCAAAACATAATCTAATAGGGGCAGCTAGGTGACACAGTAGATAGAGCGCTGGTCTTGGAGTCAAGAGTACCTGAGTTCAAATCTGGCCTCAGACACTTAATAATTATCCAGCTATGTGACCTTGGGCAAGCCACTTAACCCCAATGCCTTGCAAAAATAAAAGCCTTAAAAAAATCCAAAACATAGCCCAATATACTAGTAACAAATGCAAAACAATGAGGGCAAAGACAAGCACAAAAAAGAGAGAGAAATGCATATAAAAATATCTACAACCATTATGTAAGACCCTCCTAGCTTTTAGACCCCAATTTTTTATGAAAAGGTTAAGTCTTATACATGGGGAAGTATGGCATTTTCCTTCAAAAAGCTTTCCTTGTTCTGCCTGTCTCATAACTTCCTGTTTTTTTTTTTTTGGTAGTCTCCCATTAATGTTCATATAACATTTCCTAAAACTGCTCTTTTGAAAACAGCATTTTCACTTGTCTTTACTCTCTTCCTATAGTATATAATTTTTTGGTTTTGATTTTGATTTTTTTTGTGTGTGTGTTTTTGCAAGGCAATTAGGTTAAGTGACTTGTTTATTAAGTGTGAAGTCATATTTGAACTCAGGTTCTTCTGACTTCAGGGCTGGGTGCTCTATCCACTGGCCAACTAGCTGACCCTATTTTATAGTATATTGATTGATATACATGTTCTTTGTCTACCCATCCTCTACAGCATAAATTCCTTAAGGATAGAGACTGTTATCTCCTTTTTCCTTTTATTTACCATCAGTTATATTTACTTGTGCCATGATTTATTATTCCTATTAGAGTTATGCACACATATGTTTTAATAGGCATTAGATTGATGTTGCTTATATTGATATTTATTGAATATCAATATTGTATTGATTAGATACCATTTAAAAGATGTTGAAACGACTTTAAATTTTCCATAATTATCATGCTTGTGTTTCTGAAAGACAAGATTGGGAAAAGTAACTTAGAAGTCTCAAATGCTAATCAATTGGCAGCTAGTTGGCACAGAGCATGGAGCACTTTGAATCAGAAAAAACTGAGTTCAAATTTGGCCTCAGATAATTGATAGCTGTATGACCCTGGGCAAGACATTTAACCTCTATCTATCTCAGTTTCCTTGATTAAAAATGGGGATAATAATATTCTATTGCTATAATGATTAAATGAGTTAATATTTATAAACCACTCTCCATAATGTATAGATTCTTGGTGAGTAGGGGACTTTTTTTGAGAAAGGAGAGGAACATTCAAAGACATGTTAGGAAGTTTATTCTCTCAATGTCAGAAGATGAAGATAAATAGGAGCAAGGAGAAGCTTGAGACAGAGAGAGACCAAGGTGGAGATTACTTCAGGAGCCTCTACTAAAGATGTGCTTCATAATTTGTTCTCAATCTTTTTCACAACTTAGTTTTCTTGATACATAGATTTTTATGTCTTTATAGATCATTGATTCTAACTTTTCCTTTTGAAAGATGAGAAAACAGATACCTGTTAGGAATGTGACTGATCCAAAACCACAAAGCTATTTAACGGTAATGGTTGGATTCAAAATAATTCCTGGAACTCTTCTACTGTTGCCATAGTGCCTAAAAAATAATAGATTTAGAAAGAGATATTAAAGCCTATCTAATTTTACCCCTTCATTCTACAGATAGGATATTGGAATGGAGCAAGGTTAATTAAATTGCCTAAGATCATGCCCAAGGTAGTACGTAGAAGAATGAAAATTCGAATATAAGTCTTCTGATTCAAAATCCAATAGTCCCTGCAGTAGCATGCTGCCTCACATTCAATACCCTTTTGTGTCAGAGAAAGGTTGGTTCTACTTAATTTGCTACACTAAATGAGAAAAACTCCTTCCTATAGGCTTTACATATATAGTCCTTGGTTAGAAAAGAATTTTGATCAATCAGCTCTCTTACTTTATAGAGTTCTCCTTGTAGGGAAAATGCAGCCTGCTGAGTCCTATTGTTATGTTTTTCCCTCCCTAGTCATTGTTTCCTTTCCATTTTCAGAAACATTCCAATGTTTTTGACAGTTCAAACTTGCCTGATTTCCAAAGCAGCAAACAATAAGGAACCAGCTGAATGCTTGATTGTATATGTAATTGAAAAGAAAAGAAAAGCATTTACTTTCAGCCCTGTCAATCCTTATCTTAACCAGTCCTAAATTGATAGATTAACCAAGCTTAAAATTATGAGCAACATAGTTTCAAAAAAGAAATTTTACCATTAAATTCAATAAAACTCATAAATATTGATTCTTCTTGCTTTTGAAGCCACCACCTTAACTTTTGTAGCAAAGAAACATGGCTAGTGAAAGAGATATTAGAGCCCTGACAAGTCAAATGGCTTTAGGAATGCACTCCAGGAGTCAATAATAGCACAGTCAAGTGGAAAGACGGTAGATAGGTGACACTGTAAAGAGAGTGTCAGGTCAGAGTCAGGAACACCTGAGTTCAAATTTAGTCTCAGACACTTATTAGTTGTGTGACCCTGAGAGAGTCATTTAACTCTGCCTAAGTTTCTTCATATGTGAAATTAACTAGAGAAAGAAATGGCACTCCATTTCAGTGTCCTTTCCAAGGACCCAAATAGGGTCATGAAGAGTCAGACATGACTGAACAAAGCTGAACAACTAAATTGAAAGAGCAATGGATCTGGAGTCATGGATTTATCTTCCATCTCTGCCACTTGATTATAGTGAAATCCTGGAAAAGTCATTTCTCTTCAGTTTCATATATGTATATAGGGAAAGATTACATGTTATACTATTAGAAGAGTCTGCTTTTATGACATTCGAAGGTACTAGATTGAGTATCTTAATGTGGTATTCATAAAATTTTAAAATTTTTATTTTCACAATTATATTTCAATAAAAATTGGTTCCTTTATCAGTCATCTATATTTTAATATGTATTATTTAAAGAACATCTAATAAGTAGACATAGGTTTCATCAGATTGTCAAAAGAGTCAATGACACAAAAAGGTTAGGTATTCCTGCTTCTAGAGATTTTTGTTGTCCTATTTTGCCCCCCAACCCCTTAAGAATGTTCATAGTTGTAGTAAAGACTTATAACATTTATTTAAAATGGCAAGCATAGTCAAAGGAAGGTAATCTATTAGTAACAACCATACCTGTAGTCCAAATCAAATATGTCTTCTTCAAACACCTTAGAATAAAAACATGTGGGATCAGGCCTTTCTTTTCAATGAGGAATAGCCTTCACCCCAATCAATCTAGGAAATTGTGTTAGCAACTTGTTCCTCATCATAGAAAATCAGTTTTCAGGTGTGTATCATATAGATTGCTAGACCTGAAGTTAGAAAGCCCTGAATTTAATTCCTACCTCAGTTAATTATGAATTTTGTCAACTTTAGGAATTCTTTTAAGCTCTGAGCCATGGCTTCTTATAATGTAAAATAAAAGAGTTCAACTTGTTGCTGCCTAAAGATGTTTCCAGAATATATACACACATACATACATACATACATATAGTCTTTCTGGGGTCTAGAAAAGCCTAAATCATATTAATTGTAAAGGCCTAGGCAACTGGCAGCAGACTTCAGGATATGTTGATCATTCTGACTTTGTGGCTAGGTCCATAGTTCTCCTTAGCTACTCTGAATCTTGCAGAAAGAAAAAAAAAATGATTACCTACCTCAAAGTAAGATGGAGGAGTCTAATCTTGTTTCTGTGTGTATGCTTCTCTGTCTCTGTCTACCAATTTCTTTTTATCTCTGTCTGTCTGTTCTCCCCCCACCCACCCAGTATTCCTTTCAATTTTGGTTTCTTTCTGCTTTAATGAGAGTATCCCAAAAAATGAAAAAGTCCCTAAATTTCAACACTTAATAAGAGTTTAATAAATGCTTTTTGGTTGACTTCCCAGTTTCATGAGACAAATAATTGAGATCAGCTTCCCAAGAAATGTACCTCTCTGGCATTAGAGTAATATGAGGTAGTGATAGATAGCTGAGATTATATGAAGACTAAGAATGCTATCTTAGAGGAAGTAAAGAAGTAAAAATGAATGACTTGTAGAGAAAAAAATATTTTCAGCATTGGATGGCAATATTAAAGTCATAACTATGCAACAAATTTCAGATAAAGATAATATTCTATATGCCTAGATACCTAAATATATTTAAATGTCAGATAAAATAAGAATTTGAATTTTCATTTATCTGTGACTCAATTATTCCATTTCAATAATGAACATATTGGACAAAGTGATATCTATATTCCATTTTTCTATTTTCTGACATATATAAGTTCCTAATCTATATAAAATCCTGTCAATAAATCTATTGTGATAGATATAATATTGTATCCATATATTATCTCCATATCATAGCAAGAATATTGAGCAATTTGTCAGGTATAGAAAAATATCAGAATAATAAAGGAATTTTAAATCATAATAAACACGAAATAATTTAAGGCATAACTAGATGACTGAATAACTAAATCAGTGAATCTAGAGTCAGGAAGACTTGAATTTATGTCAGACCTTGGGAGCTTAGTAGCTGTGTAACTTTGGGGAAGTATCTTAACTTTTCTTTGTCTCAATGCAATGGAGGAAATAAATGGCAAAATATCTCTACCAAAAAGGTCCCAGGAATGGTTCCCAGGGTCATGAAGAGTCAGATGTGACTGAACCACTCAGCAACAAAGAAAAATAGTGAAGAAAAAAAGATGTGTAGCATGGAAAATGTAATTGCAAATTTTAATTATTTTATAGAATTTCATGTGGAAGAACTATGAGGCTTATTTTACTTCTCACCAGATATCTGAATCAGAAGAAATGTTGGAAAGTATAAGTGATACTGTTTCATGTATTTGGAAAATGATTAAATAGTTAAATTTTAAAAAAGAAAAAATATTATAAAAATGATTATTGAAGACTATTTTTGCCTGCATTTGGAAGAAATAAATATTTAAATTAAAAAAGAAAAAATTACAAAAGTGTTTATTTAAAGGAATTTTTGCATGTAGTTGATAAATAAAAAATTAAAAATAACAAAAAACTAACAATAACAAAGTATAGATGAGAAATTATTTTTCTCACTTCATAATGAGAACAAATTTTCTAGCAAGTTGAATGTCAAACTCTGAGGATGCAAAGAAAGGCCAAAAAATAGTCCGGGATCTCAAGCACAACATGCAAATAACAATGTACAAATAAGACATAGACTAAATCAATTGGAGATTATGAACAGAAGAATGTCAATAGAACTAAAGGGTATCAAGAAAGACTTCTTGGAGATAGTATCATTGGGACTTGAAGGAAGAAAGGGAATAGTTCTCTGTCATTGGAAAGGACAAAGGAGAAGCACTTTTGGGAAAGTTTTAGGAGGATTTATGCCTCACCTAAGTGTTGAGTTCTGTCATTTCTGAGGTCCCACTTAATTCTAAAATACTCTGATTTTTCTCATTTAAGAAAGCATAAAATTACATAAATGCAGTGCAAAGAGTAATAGCCAATTATCCAAGACGTACAGATGCTAATCCCAGAATTATTGTGAATGAATGGGAAACAAAAATGGGACAGACACAAAGGCACATATTGTCTGTAAAGGACCATATTCAGTGCTTCCCAGGAGAGATACAAGTTTTTGATATCAAAGAAAATGTAGCTTTATAGGAAGAGATACCATCTAAAATAGTTATAATGTAGTTATAGTGCCAGTTCCCCCTTTGTAAATGCATTAGAGTTTCTACATCAGGTTTAGAGGAAGGAATCCAATTCATGTTTTACCTGACTCAATACAGAGCTCTTTTCATTATGCCTTGTTAATTCAGTGAAATGAATTACTCTAAAAACTGAATAATCTAAAAGTCATGAGTACTTGGCAAATGTCAGAATTAGCTTGCATTATTTAACATGCACTAAATAGGTGGGAAAGTGGCTTAGGAGCATACCAACCAGGTGATGATGGAGAGGGAAGGAAAGAAATGACAATTTAATCTTTAAACATATGTGCATGTCAACAGAGAAATAGCATACATATTATATATATATATATACATATATATGTATATATACATATATACATATATATATATATATATATATATATATATATGGGGGAGGGAGAGGAGTAGCTTTTAAGTTAGGAATGCCTAGGTTTTAGTCCTGTTTATGACATTGTATAATCACAGGAAAATCATACAATCTCCCAAATCTCCAAGGGACTTCCTAAGACTTGATGCTAAGGTAAGAAGGCAGTCTGCAACAAGGAAGAGAGTTTTCATGGTGGGATTCCTTCACCTTTATGAAATCATCCTTGTGGACTGACTTATTAATCCCCATGGAAAATCTGCATCACTTATAATACTTATCCAAAGCAGCTCAGTTATCCTGTTTTTATTCTGTGATCCTTTTCTATAATCTTCCTTTTATCATTTACTTTCCTTTGTTTTGGCTTGTACATTCAGATTTTATTGGACCATGAACAGTTGCAAGTGATTGTAGGCATTTCTTTGGATGTCAGGTGATCTTTTGTCCTTCATTTTCGAAGAAGACCACGACATTAGGGAGTTGATACCATAGTAGCACAAAAATTTGCTATATCATTTGTAAGGTTTGCTATATCATTTGTGAGGCTCTCTATAGGTTCAATGGAATGAAGTCAGTTAGATCATGTATAGCAATTGCTCCGTTTATAGAAGTCTTGTAGAGTTTAAAACCTAACCTGACCCATGCACTATCGGTTACAGCAAAGACAAAATTCCCTACCTCCGCACTTTGTCCCTACACCTGGCGACTGTGACAGCCACAACTTAGTGGTGGCTCTGAACTCTGAGATAATGACCAAGAAATATCTATCATCACTTTCCCACACAACACACCATTTTTCAGTTAGAAAGATTATCTTCTCTGTACTCATGTAGACATGTATCACAATTCATGACCTCACATCCTCCCAATGTGGACAATTTTTATTCATATTTTAATTGTTAACCATATCTCAAAATTCCTCTCTACTCAGTTCCTATATTACTTGAAAAGTGAATTTCTTAAAATACAGGTCTGACCATGTCATTTCCCTTCCAATTAAATATCAGTGACTTTCTAATGACTATGTTGTTGTTTTGTCATATCTATTGTGTCCAACTCTTTATGACCCCATTTGTAATTTTCTTGGCAAAGATATTGAATTGGTTTGCCATTTGTTTCTCCACTTCATGTTACAGATGAGAAAACTGCAGCAAACAAGGTTAAGTGACTTTCCCAAGGTCACCAGCTAGTAAAATGTTTGGAGACAGATTTTAATTCCTGAAGATGGGTCTTCCTAATCTCAGAACTGGAAAGTCTATGCACTGTTCCAAATAACTGCTTTAATAATTATTGGATCAAATATATTGTAAGTCTTTATTCCATGCATTAAAAAATCTATTCTGCCAGTTTTATGATATGCAGACTTTTGTTTACTAGTGTCCTATTATGATTTTAAATAAATATTCCTATTTTCATACGTAAATGTTCATTTTTTACTGATAAAATCATGTACATTTCTTTTAGTTTCTTTTCAAGGCAAATGGGGTTAAGTGGCTTGCCCAAGGCCACACAGCTAGGTAATTATTAAATGTCTGAGGCCAGATTTGAACTCAGGTACCCCTGTCTCCAGGGCTGGTGCTCTATCCAATGCACCACCTAGCTGCCCCTACATTTTTAACTATTAGAAATAATCACAAACAAATTTGTAAACTTACCAATCTAGAGTTTTCTTATGGTTCCTTATCTGTAAAATATAGATAATAGTAACTATCTCTCAGGCTTATTATGAGGGTAAATGAGATAAAACTTGTAAAGTATATAGCACAGTATGTACTACTAAGTACTACATAAATGTAAATTATCACCACCATCAACACCATTATGATTAATATGACAACTAATATGACTACTGTTTTTGCTCATACTGCTATAACCATCATCATTGCCATTACTATCTTCATCATTTTATGAGAAACTTGAGGTTCAACAAAGTTAAGAGAATTGTCCATTGAGACTCAAAAGTAATAAGCATCTGATGATAATGATAATGATGGTATTGTTTGTTCTTCATCATTGAAGAACACCAAGAAATCAGTGAGGTATGCTATGACAAACTAATAAATTGGATTTGAGTGGGGGGGGGGCATTGTGGTAAGTCACCAGCCTCACTGTCTCCTCCAGATCCATTTGAGTTCAGTGGTCAGATATGAAGCAGAATAACTGGAGATGGCCCTGGATGTGAGAAGTCAATCAGGATTGAGCCCAAGGTAACAAATCTAGTAACTGTCAAGTTTCTGAGGCCAAATTTGAACTCAGGTCCTCCTGACTCCAGAGTTGTTGCTCTATCCTCTCTACCACCTAACATCTATAAAAGCAGGACCACAAACCCATCAGTTCTCATTCTATTATATCATACTGTTTTCAGGAACACAACTCTATTACATTTAGAATTATGACAATAGAAAATGATTCATTTCTCTTTAAAATTTGTGATCAAATTTAAATAGACTTAATAGAAATTTTCTGGATTATATAAGAATGTATAGATATCTAGTCATGAAACTAAATAAAATGAGGTTTGGAAATATTTCTCTCTTAATATGATAGTCCTGTTTTTCAACCTTCAGCATTGCAAGTATATGGAGAAACATCCAAATGTGAACATTTTCATTTGTAAAAATTCATGAGGTTCCTTTTTGACCAGCTTGTCAAGGTCTCCTATGGTGATAAGAATACTTTGGCAATTAGGAACCTTGCCATGTCAAAAGACAAAGTAATCTAGTTCTATATAAAACAAGAAGTATAGAACCATAGACTTCTGATGTAAGTGGTGTTCCCTCTTCCAGACCTCAGTTAACATGATATGTTTATCAGGTAAGAATTCATTTTTGCTTCAGATAGTTATTTAACAAAATTGATATAATATATATATATATATATATATATATATATGTATGTATATATATATATAAAGAAGATCATCTGCTGTCCTAGGTCCAAAACTCTTTGGCTCAGAAAGGAGAACAGCATGATGGGCTAGCCAGGCAAGCTAAGTATCCATCTGGGAACTTTAAATAGCACAGAAATTTCAAGTTCCCCAGTACAGAGGAGTCCAGCTCATTAATGAAAGATTTCAGTTTTGGAGCTGAAAATACTAATTTTCTAACCTCAATTGGGAACTAATCTTGGGGGACAAGATTGAGGAAAGATTTTTTTTCTTTCTCCTTTTTCCTTCTTGTCATTTCCTATGTGATTGGACATAAAGGAATTTTTGAATATAACACATTAAGGTAGCGGGGTGGTGCAGTGTATAGCATACCACCCCTGGAGTCAGGTGGCCTCAAGTTCAAATTTGACCTCAGAGACTCATTTCTTACTTAGTTGTGTGACTTTGGGGTAGTCATTTAACCCCATTCCCCTGCAAAAATCAACCAAAGAAAAAGCAAATTAAACCAGGAACAGGGAGAGAGACCCTATGAGTACAATCAGAGAAACACACAGACTTAGAAGGGTAAATACCCAAGAGAGTAAGCAACTTCAGGGAATGTGATTCCTTGTGGAAGAAAGAATTGTACCCCACAAAAGAAGAAAATTATACCCAATTCATGCCCTTGTAAGATAATGCTTTCCCATGTAACCTACTTTTTTTTTGCTTCATTACTTTTGTATTTTACATTTAATCCTTCTCTCCCCAGAGACTTTATGTTTGCATTCTAGTTGTGCCAGGGAAGACATTTTGTACCAATTGTTCTTACTATGTGACCTTAGAAAATGCATTTGGGAAAAGTTAATTGAAGTTACTTGCTGATAATCAATTGGAAATACACTGTTCAGGGCTTGTTAGGGATAGTGCTACAAACTCATCCCCTCAGGATTAACATTAAGCCTTGAGGGGATAAGCTTTCATCCAACCTCTGGGGGCCCTTCTTACTAAAGTAAATGGAAATAGGGAAAGTCATCACAAAGGAGGGATGCAATAATCATTTAAATTCATATATATATTTATAATAGTTCACACTTGCTATTTGCCACAAAATTCTAAGATAAGGGAAATAATTTCATTGAAGAAATTAGAAAATTTAATCTCAGAAATGAAAAATAACTGATTCAAGTAGACAACTGGTAATGGTTGGAGAAAACTTATATCTGTATTCTGTTACCAAGAATAACATTTTTATAATAGAAGAAAGATCATATAGATCAAGGAGAATATAGATTGTGTACATCCTGTTCTTCATTTTAGGAAACTGAGGCTTACTGAGTTTATTTTGGAGTTTTCCCATTTTTTCATTGTCTCCCCCTTTGAAGCCAATATTTTCAGAGATGTCATTTTTCTCATTTCAATCAAAATGATAGAATATGTGATGTTATTTTATTTACAAGCAAGACAACTCTTCCTTGTTCACTACCCACCCCCATAATTTTTATTATGCTCTCCTCATACCAGAATGTTCCTATTACAATGAAAGTCTTAGGAATAAGCAAACAGATGCAACTGTGACAATCATATATTTGGTGTTGATGACACAAGATTCTCTAAGAGTACTACTCAGTAATTTTACAATGATTCTCTCTTTTTTAATTTTTTTAAAATTTATTTTAGGCAGTTAGGTTAAATGACTTGGGCAAGGTCACACAGACAAATAGTAAGTGTCTGAGGTAAAATCTGAACTCAGGTCCTCCTGACTCCAGGGCAGGTGTTCTATCCACTGAACCACCTAGCTACCCCTGCACATAGACTCTCACATATGCCCAATGACATGCAGTATGTTCAAATTTATTATGCAAAGTTGAAGTCACTAAAGGAAGTTGGAAATTTCTATGATCTGCTATGTAGGAAAAGGGGAGGGAGTAGTTTCTTCTAACCCCAGAGGGAAGGAGAGTGCATTTTATACTTAATATATGTATTGTTCTAATGAGAAATCATTTTTGTTTCTTTGATTTTTATGATAAAATGAGAGCAATATGATATGTTTCTATCACATCTTCTAAGAATCAACAAATTCTCTAAATTGCCTTTTCTTCTTCTGTACTCTCCCCATAATGCTAAATGACTGTGACCAATGTTTTGAGTATACTTTTACTATATACTATCAAGTACTTTAGTCTTCAAGTTGAGGTCAAGGGGGAGATACCATACCTGGGAAAAGATGAGAAGATTCAGTCTTTTATATTGAGAATATTGCAACATTTAGAGTCAGCTAATCTGGGTTTGAGTATTGACTGCAATACAATGGTAGTTGTATCACAGCCTCAGTTTCCTCTTTTTTAAAAAATGGCTATGATAATATTGGTAATGCATTCTCAAAGTGACTGAAGGACAATATTCTGTAAACCAACTCCCCCCCCAAAAAAAACACTAGGAAGTGTCATTATGGGAAAGCCTGGGAAGAATTAAGTTGGAGGGGAGTCTATTCAAAATGTTCAAAGACAGGACTTTTTATTTTTTCTTTGTGAACCATAAAAATTTTGTACTCACCAAGTTATTTCCATGAAAACTTCATAAGGGATTTTCAAAATTGTATAAGTAGAGAGAGGCATCCTTAAAGAGAACAAGGATTATTATTCTCATATAAGAAGATTTTATGGCCACTTCTTTTCTTTGACGTTGGTGGCTGGCAGTTGGCTCTGAAATCAAGAAGGAAAAAAAAAAGAAAAGGAAAAAAGGAACTAAAAATACACAAGACTTTCCATTCACAGTGCTAATGTTGTTACATAAGTCAATGTGTCAGGTCATAGAATGTTTTCTCTGATTCCTTAGGGCTCTTTCCTTATTTCACCAGACTGCTAACAAAACAGGGGGGTAAGGGAAGAGGGACATATATTTTTCAATTACATTGTCAATATTTTGTCCAAAGAACCTATTTATAACACTCTGGATTATAGTTCTGCCTACGAGACTCAACGGATGCTACCATTCATTTAAAGCTAGCCTAGCAAAGGGAAGTAGCATGATTAAGTAAGGTGCATTACATCCTTTTCCATGCCTTATCTTGCTGTCACTAGGGGAAGCATAAGCCATTCATCTTCATGTCTGATGGTTTATCAGCTGCACTTAATTGTTTGCAGGATGCCACCCACCATTAAGTAATAGTTTCTAAATTGTTATTTTGTTAAATTTACTCATTTATTTAGAAAACTCCAGGTAATGAGAAACAGTTGAGCATATAGTCTTCTTTGCTTAATGATAATATATTGCAAGAAATTATATTTTTATAGACCCTCTGATGTAGAAGGGACCATATAGGATATTTATTCTGAACTCTAACCTAAAAGAGAATTCATCTACAACCTTTTTGTTGAGTGATTATCCAGGCTAAGCTCAATAGGGAATTCTATTTTTGCAGGGCATTACATTTTTGAACAGCTCTAATTGTTGAGAAATCTATCTTCACATCAGACAAAAGACTGCCTTTTCTACTACTATTAATTTTCCTCTTACTGCCTTCTGGGTCCAAATAATACAATAGTTTTTGTTGTTATTTTTTTGTTTGTTTTTAGGTAGTATTCTTATCATGCTTTAATGTTGCTTAGAACTTTGCAAATATATTTCAAATGTTCATCATGACAGTTCTAGGAAGTAATGCCATTATTATCGCTATTTTACTTATGAGAAACTAAGACAGTGAAAGATTAAGTGACTTTTATAGCCTCACAAAGCTACTAAGTATTCGAAGACAGATACAAAACTCACGTATTTGTGACTACAGGTTCAGCATTGTTTTCAATGCACTACATAGAGCAGGGGAGAGAATGTCAGACTCAGGACCATATAAGGTCCAGGAAATCATTTGGTCTGGTGCTATCAGGGCAACAGCAGGTAGGACTGAAAATTTAATAGATCTAGGAGATTTTTAGGGTAAATTAATTAAATGTTTGACCAAATATAGCAGATGGATGATGTTATAAATATCCAAATGACCCTTGGAAGAAAAAGACCTCTAACTTAGAGGATAGTCATCATGCTTCCATGTTCCCCCCTCCCCAGGTATAAATAGTTCTTTATTATTTTCTCCATCTTAGATGTCTTCTTTTGTAAATTTCCAGATTTTTACTAATATTTCTAATTTGTGTTCCCAAAATTTAATGGAGCATATCAGATATGGTCCTTCATTTTCATTCTAGAATTTTTTTTAAGATATAGTAGAGACTAAAATTATATGACCATTTTGGGTTGGTATATTATACTATTGACTTACATGAAAGTTTTTGTTTTTTGTTACATAAATTGTATAGTATTTCTTCCATTTTTATTCATTTAATTGAATATTTGAATGTAAGTTTTAAGATTTTTATATATTTTATCTTATTGCGTTCAGCCCACAATTCTAGATTGTAGAGAATAAATTTCATTCATACTTTTTTAATATATTAGCCAGTGTTTTTTATGGCATCTGAAAATTTGAAAAGCATGCTAACTTTACTTCATTTAATTACTCAATCACAAATTTTGGCCACACAGGCCTAAATTAGATTCTTGGAGGCACTATGTTAGATTCCTACTTCCAAATTGTCATCAGTGACTCCTCTTTGGGTCTGTTCAATGTTTCTGAATCCACCTGAAAACCATGGTTCAGCATATATCTTTCCATATTTTTTCACATGTATCAAAATGAGATACCTTCTGAAAAAATGTAATAGAATCCAGCTATCTTACTAATCTTTTAAAATAAAGGAAATAGGGGTGGCTAAGTGGCACAGTGGATAGAGTACCAGCCCTGGAGTCAGGAGTCCCTGAGTTCAAAATCCAGCTTCAGTCACTTAATAATTACCTAGCTGTGTGGCCACTTAACCACCATTACCTTACAAAAAAACTAAAAACAAAAAAAAAAGGAAATAACGTCAGAATAGAAGTTCATGTAATCTAGCGAAGAAAAGTATCTTTAGAGCTCATCTAATCCAAACTTCCATCTAATAGGAATCTTCTCTGAAGTATTTCTGTGTGATGCCAGTGAAAATTAGATAGTTCAGTCTGTCATGAGGAATTCTTTTGCATTTTTCCATCAAAATTCTAAGCATTTTAATTGTAATTCACTTCAATAAATGATGTAAGGCAAATCCTTACTATATGGAAGTAGAATACATAGATAGCCTCAGAAACTGGAAGATCTGTGTTTACATTTCAGCTCTATCACAAACTGGGGCATATCTGGACAGAAGCTCTGGGTTTCCATAATCAGTCTTTGCTGCTTTCAAATTGAACAAGATTGGAGTACCTCATATCTTACTCAGATATGTAAGCCTAGGCAAGTCACTTAACCTGTCAGGTTCTCAGTTTACTCATCTGTAAAATGAGAGTGTAGGAATCATTGGACTCTAAAGTTTCTTCCATCTCCTACTTTATGATACTGTGTACTTTTGTTTGTTTGGGGATTTTTTTTTTGCTGATTTTCCTTGAATGCACTTCTGTGAAATCAGATGTGACAACTGAATTAGATTTCCTGACTCAGTCAGAAATTCAAACTGATTCCAGAAATAATGCCCCTAGAGACAATCATATTAGAGAGTAGCTATTCCTTTAGTCTCAGATTTTTCAGAATCCTTTGAATCATTGCTCTGAAATCTTAGGCTTATATAAGACTTAAGTCCCAGAGTTAGATGATCCCACCAGGGTCAAACGGTGTCTTGCTTTCCTCTAAATTATTTCAGTGCTGTTTAGCATACTTGGTAATCTTTTCCCTTTTTGTTTAGGCAGGATAACTTTCTGAAATGACTTCCACTTGTCTGCTGATTTTCTACAGGAAAAAAAGCAAGAAAATATTTATCTATAGCCATTTGCATTTCTATATGCTTTTTCTGTTTTATTTTTTATTTTAGATATTTATATTTTTAAAGTTTGAGTTCCAACTTATCTCTGCTCCCCCTACCCATTGAGATGATAAGCTATATGATCTCAATTATTCAGTTGAAGTCAATTGCATGCTTTTTCTCCATTCCTATGCCCAATTTTCTATGTTCAGATTTTAAAGAATTTTTTTATAAAAGAAACTGCTATGTTAGCCCTTATATAGCTCTTCTATCTAACACTATACTTTTGAGAAAGTGCAGCACAAATGATCATTTTATACCAACTACTATAAAACACCATCTTAACTAATGTACTTTCTAAAACTAACTTAAAATTGATTGATTAAATTGATTTTCAACTGATAATTTTGAGGAAAAAGCATATCAGTTGGTGCTTGAGTCAATGATACTAGGCAATAATGTTTGATCTCTTAGGGTTACCCTTAGAAACCTTAGGGGGAGATATAGTTAGCTAAGCACTAGGACCCAAATTTCACTTGGAGGAAAAATACGTAATATGAATACTTTAGAGCTAATATTGTTTACCTATGAATATAAAGATGGTAAAATGCATTATAAAATTATAAAGATGGGAGAGGGATGATCAATCATTCTGGATTTCATATAATTCAATTCAATAAGTTTTTATAAAGTATGTACTATGTGTAAGTCATTATGCCAAACACTAGAGGGTCAAAAAATGAAGAAATAGTCACTGCTCCCAAGTTTCTATTCTGCTAGGGGTAATATAACAATGTTTCAATAAAGTCAACTATTTTATAATCCTATATATATTTCCCAAAGAGTCAAAAGAGGTTTGAAAAAAATATTTGAAACCCTTAATATTGGTCCAATAATTTAATTTTATAGATTAGGAAGTAAAGACTCAGAAAGGAGAGTGTTATACAAAGTGACACAGGAAGTAAGTTTCAAAGACAAGATTCTGAAGCACTTTTTAATTGCAAGAGACTAGACAAAAGTGTAAACCATTATGAGGTATGATTATAAATACTTTTCTACAAGTTGTTCTATCATATATTACAATCAAATAAGGTGATAATTCACATTTATAAATCAATTGCTTCATTGCATAACACAAGGATTAGTATTCCAATTTGTAGATGAGAAAACTGAGACTCAAAAAAAGAAGGTTGTGACTTGACCAGGGTCACAAAGCCTTAACAAAGATCAAAGCCTTCTATTTCTAAATCTAGTTAATTTTCTGCCAAATAAGCTGCCTAGCCATTAAAATAGGATTTAGGAATTCATACTCCTTTGTTATTCCACTCATTCATATCTGTCCAGATAAAGAGGCCAGTTGCACTCTTCCCCCTCCCAAGTGTCTCTTAATAGACTTTCTATATAAATAGATTTCTAATTAGGAAAGGTTTCTCCCCTCTTAGATATACCCAATTCCTGACCTAGAGACCCACAAAAGCATTTTAGAGTCTAATGCTTCTACAACTCTGAATTCCTAAGAGGCTCTGCCAGATTCAAGCCCTTTGGATGTTTTTGAGATAAAACTGACCTAGTGAAAAGCTGTCAATTTACAAGCCAAAGCTTACCTGTCTCTGAGGGTTTTTCTCAAGCTCTTCCCTCCTGGAGGTGGAGGTCACAGAAGTTCAATCCCCACCTTGGCTTTTCTTGAATACACTCCATTTCATAGAATAAGTCCTAGTCCTCTCCTTACCAAGTCATCCCCCTTTGTGAAGAGGGAGGGGAATCCCACTATATTTCAAAGTTCAGCCAGGAATTCCCAGGGAGACTGACTACTTGTATTTCAGTACCTGAAGTCAGTTCTGCCCAGGGGCCAGGGGCAGCTTAATCCCACAGCATTTATGAACCACAGTACTTTGGGACCAGCCAGCCTTTCTTCATAAAAAAGCTAGTGTGACTTCAAAACCAATCAGAATAATCAGTAAGTGAGGAATAATAGAAATAGCAGAGGTTTTGGAAGCAGAGGGTATAGGTTGAAATTCTAAGTGTATAATATATTAGCTGTATGATTTTGAGAATGTCATTTCCCTTCCTTTTGCTCCCTGTTTATATGTAAAATGTGATACAGAACACTAAGATCACTAAGATAACTAGGACCCAGGCTAAGCTTGCAATGTTTAGTTTTAGTTTTGACCTCTGGATGCCTTTCTAATATAATTAAAAGAATTGGTTTCTCTTTTAGTAAGGTAAAAAGCAAATCTAATTTTACCATAGAACATCATAGCTAAAAGGGTCTTAGATTTCACCTACTTTGACCCCTTCATTTTTATCAATGATCAAACAAGAAGAGGGTCTGAAATTATAGACCTAGAGAATGGAAAAACCACCAGAACAGGTGAATGATCCAGTGATTAGAGTACTGAGCAAGGAGTCAGAAAGACTCATCTGTCTGAGTTCAAATCTGACCTCATACACTCAGTAGCTTTGTGACCCTGGGTATGTCACTTAATGGCAAATCAGGTTAAAAACAACAACAACAAATGAGGCTACCAAGAATTATACACGCGTCAGCAACAAGGAGCAAAGGAAGGTCTCAATTCACCCAAAGACAGTGTTCTTTCCACAGCAAATATCTGACAAATTTGAAATTCAGAAAACAAAATGAAACAAACACAATATGATATAGCAACAAAGGAAATTAATGGGATATGGGGCTTTATGAAAGAAACTGATGTCCAAGAAAAGAGCGAAAGGAGAGCCTACCTTCCTCAGCTCTGGTCAAACCGCAGCAAAGAATATATTATGTTCATTTCTGAGGACCAGATTTGAAGAACTTTGAGCAGCTTAAATGTGTTCAGTAGAAGGTGATCAGGATGCTGAGAAAACTATCATTGAAGTAGAAAGAACATTGCACCTGAAGTCAGGCTATGAATCAGAATCTTGACTTCTACCTGTGGGAACTTGAAATAATTTCCACTTGTCCTCATTTCTCCCATCTTTAAATGGAAAGCTTAGACTAAATAAATTCTAAGGAATTTTCAAATTTTATGATTGTATAATGTCAAATGAGATAATATTTGTAAAACATTTAGCACCACATAGCTTCAAGTATATAGCAGGCACCTAATAAATCCTTCCTTCCTTCCTTCCTTCCTTCCTTCCTTCCTTCCTTCCTTCTTCCCTATCTCTTTCATTTGCTCCTACCTCCCTTCCTCCTTCCTTTCTTTCTTTCATTAGTCCTTTTTTTCCTCCTTTATTCCCTCTCTTCCTTCCTCCTCTCCTTGCATCCCTCTCACCCTTCCTCCCTTTTTTCCTCCTTTTCTCCCCATTTCCCCTTCTCTCCCTCCCTCTTTCTTTCTTTCTTACTTTCTTTCTTTCCTTTTTTGCTTGCCTATTTCCTTCAACTTTTCCTTTTCTTCCTTTTATTTATTTGTCTTTCATTTTTTTCTTTTTGTACTTCACTCCTCTCCTTTATATCCTCTCCTCCTTCTTTCTTTCCCTTCCCCTCCTTTCATATTCTTTTATCAACAAAAATTTGTTAAGTCTCTCAAATATTTGTCACCTATCAGACACTGGAGGACACAACCCCAAACATGAAACAATCCTTGTGCTATTGGTGTTTTCCTTCTTCCAGGAGGAAATAATATGCGCACAAATTAAAGAAATAAATAAATATCAGGTGACTGTGAGGAAGAGAGATGATAAAAAAGCACTAAGAAAATGGGGAGTCTAAGGTTCCTTCTAAGAGTTGACACTTGAGCTGAGCTTTGAAAGGATCTAGGTATTTCGTGAGGCAGAAGTGAAGAGGGAGAACCCAGATAGGGGAATCATGTGTGTAGAGGCATTGAGAAAGCAGTCAGAATATTATGGTGAAGAAATAATAAATAGACTCAATTTGCTTAAACACAATGTAAGCAAAATTATGTGAAATAAGTCAGCAAATACAGGTAGGTCCAAAACTGACAGAAAAGACTTGAAAAGACAGAGGGAGCTAGTAAGATTTCGACAGCAGGGGAATGACAGAATCTGATCATTCTTTAAATAATGCAAAAATTAATTTATTCTCCCTACTTGCAGAATGAATGCTGGAAGAGAAACAATGGGTAGAAGATTTAAGGGTAAGGGTAGTAATTTTGGTATACTATAAGAAAAAGAAACACAAAAAGCTTCTGAACAAAACTGTCTTGATATGGAATAGTTTAAATCAGGAAGTTCTTTCTGAGTGCCCCTTACATAAGTTTTTCAAGTATAGGCTAGGTGATTTTTGGTCAGAGTTGTTTTTAGATGCAGTTTCTGTTGAGTTGCTAATATTGTATGAAATCCCTCCCAAAACCAAGGCTTCATGATTTATATCTCACATAGATTTAAATTGTTTATTTTTATTTGATTAATAGCCATCATTTTAGGGGAGAAAATGTCAAGTTTCATTGTAATATCCAAGAGAATGTGTTTTGTTTTTGTTTTTGCCAGACAATGGTGTTAAGTGACTTGTCCAAGGTCACACAGCTAGGTAATTTAAATGTCTGAGGCTCATTTGAACTCAGGTCCTCCTGACTCCAGGGCTGGTGCTCTATCCACCACGCCACTAGCTGCCCCTATCCAAGAGAATGTGGAAAAGACATTAAAATATATTGCTGCTGAGAAGTCATAGTAGAAAAAAAATATTCATTTATGTATTCATTCTTTTTTGTTGTTGTTTTGTAAGGCAGTGGGGTTAAGTAACTTCCCCAAGGTCACACAGCTAGGTAATTAAGTGTCTGAGGCTAGATTTGAACTCAGGTCATCCTGACTCCGGGGCCTGATCCACTGCACCACCTAGTCACCTCCCATTCATTTTTTAAAAACATGGCGAATGCCTGCTTTGTACAGTGTGAGGTGCTAAAGCTTTATGAAAATTCTTTAGAAAAGCCTAGGCTATGTTGTAGACCACCAGGAAAATGATTATTCCAAAAAGTATTTGGATCATGTTCACATAGGCTGGCAAGATTTTAAAATGAATGTCCTAAAGGGGCCTGCAAGTGAGATCTGCTCTGTTGCCAGTTATGTGGTACAGAGCAAACCAATTACCCTCTCTGGGTCTTGATTTCCCATTCTCCAAATTAAAGATAATACTTGTTTCCTTTCGAAATGCTAAAAGTTGTGAGCATAAAAAGAAATAATGGTTCAAAAGGACTTTTTGAAGTAAAAATGCCTACATTAAGGTAAAAAATTCTCATCAATACTGTCAACAAATTATTAAGATTGTCAGAAAAAAAAAACTTGAATTCACATTGGTTCTTCCAAGGCTACATGTAAGATAAGCCATTACATTTTAATAAATCTCTCTATATAACTTATATTCTTGTGTTCCTATATTGCTTATCCTGCATTTTACACAATTTTGACATTTTAAATTGGGTTTCTAAGTAAATCTTTCCAAAGGGATTTTATTTACATTTTAAACAACTGAAATCATGTAAAAATCTGCATTTTGCATCTTTAATGGCTTATGCTATGCAATCAAAATAATGTGCAGAGGGACCCATTTCACACTTCCCCAGTTCTTAAAGCCTTTGAATTTATGCCAAGCTTCTAAAGTAGCTAAATATTTTGCTATTTAGGTCAATTGATTATTGACATTGATTATTCCCATTTCTCAGATAGCCCCTTGAAATAAATACTGCCCAGAGAGAACAAAGGCAGTTAAATTTCAAGGGGTGATTACGCTTCCAGACCTAATTATTCCCTTTGGGACTCCATGGAAACTAAATACAACTCAAATGCTATAATGCACTTTCAACTTTTCTTCAATAGATTGCCACTCTTGGGCAAGCTGAGTATTATGGGTGATTAGCAGCTGGTATAACTAAAGGAAACTTTTCTTTGTGTATACATCTTACATTCTACAAATATAATATAATGACTGAGCTTCAGTTTCTCTGTTAATAACTGGGATATAAAATAAAATATAGAGTTATATTTGAATACCAATGGATGTTAAGAATCACATAATCACAGAACTGGATACTTTAAAGGGACCTCAGCAGGAATCTTATTTAACCCATACATCAAATATTTTTTTCTTTAACATACCTTTTTCTTCTTATAGATCTATAAAAATTCCACAAAGAATCTATAACCTCTTAAGTCATCTCATCTCACTTTTGTTTATTTCAAATTGTCAGTGAGTTTGTTCTGAATTCAGGGAAATATTTTCTTGTTTGTAATAGACCCATTGTTCATGGTATGGCCAAAACAGAACAAGTTAAAACATTTTCTTCATGATTGCCCTTCAAGACAATTTTTGGGTCTCTCATAAATCTTTTCTTTTTCTTGTTATGTATCCTGAGTTTCTTTTACTGATCCTCATGAATTATGAAATTAAAGCCCTTAAATACCTTAGCTGCCCTCCTTTACATGCTAGTTGCCTTACCATTGGCCTTTCTAAACTGTTGTGCTCAGAACTGAGCGTACTACACAAGCTGTGATTTGACCAGATCGAAAAACAGCAGGACTGTCACCTCCTAAATCCTGGAAACTAAGAGCAATCTAAAACTTTTGTCTGCCATTATCACATTACCAACCTGAAATCAGATTATGTTTCACCAATTTCCCCAAATCATTTTTTCAGACAAAATGCTAGATAGACATATCTCCCTCATCTTAAATTTGTGAGGATGACTTTTTGAACCTAAGTGTGAGACTTTGCATTCATACACTTTGAATTTCTTTTCTCTTTAAAGTCAATTTTTTGTTCTAACCTATCAAAATAGTTTCATATTCCACCTGGCATCTAGTCTGCTAGTTTTCCTGTACAGCTTTGTACCATCTGAAAGATTTAAATATCATCTAGACATTTATTTAAGTCACTGTTAAAAATGTTATATAAACTAGATCTAAACAAAGGTCTCTCAAATACTCTGTTGAGCATTCCTTGTAGAAATATCTCCATTTATTTAACAAAAATCATATTCCCTTCCTTCCAAACGCTTGACAGAGTTCCTAGTGTAATTAGAGATTGCTTCAGTTTCAGGGGTAGTTGAAAAACCAATGCATTTAACAACATATGACTTAGTTTTACTTTTTGAAGTTTTGTATTTGTTTTTAACCTTAAGTGGTTGAAATATTGGGGCTTATTTCACTGTATATAATAGGAAAGCCCCTTGCATTTAAAGCATCTAGTTCCACAATCAAAAGAACAATAGACTACAAGGTCTATGTATCAGAATACCAGAGGCCAAATCCTATTTGATCTCCTTACTGTATAACCTCAAGTAGGTGCTTAAATCTTTCTAAGCACCAGTAATTATTTGCATAAAAATGGAAATAATAATGCGTGTTTTCCCTATCCAGCTATTTTGAAGGACAAACATTATTATTATTGTTTAGTTTTGTGTAAATGAGGAAAAACAAGGAAATGGGAAGTCCTTTAAAAGACAAAAAATAAAGTGCAAATATGGATTATAATTAAGGGTTTGAGGGTTCTTCTCCCTTCTGGCATTAACTTTTACATGCTCACCTTATTTAAGTATCCTAACTATTTCCACTGACTGGTTTCAATGAAACCAGCAAAAACTTAAGAGAATAACCATATTATTTGTCCTATGAGGAAGTTACACAAATATATATTTCAATGTTTTACAAGGAAGAATTTTCAAATCATTAGAACTATTCAACCAGGTAATGGTATAGCTCAAGAAGAAGAAGTTTTAGAGATGTTTAAGAAGCTGGTGACAACTTGTTAGAGATACTGTAAAGGGAAATTATTCATTATATTGCCAGACTAGATGACTTTTGAGCTGCCTTCCAACTAGAACAGATAAAATAATGAGGAAGAAAGAAGGGAACACAGTCTGAAGCCAGATTTGAGCTTAGGTCTTCCTAACTCCAAGTCAATTCCTTTACTCATCGTACTACCTGGATGCCTCATATAATGAATATTTAAATAATGAGATGATGTTGATAATAATGGTATTGACATAGCACTTAAAATATTGCAAAATGGTCTACAAACATCTCTTCTCATCCTTAGGAAAAAAAATACCTGATAGGAGTTATTATCCACTTATTTTACATTTAAAAAGCTGAGACATGTAGATATTAAATGACTTACCCAGGGAAAAATATCTAATAAGTATCTGAAGGTCGGTTTGAACACATGTGTTCCTGATTCTAGTCCAGTTCTCTTTGTACCATCTGCCTACCTATGATTCCAAGTATGATAATCATGTATTCAATCGTCTTCCCAAAATTCTAAGTTTCCTATCAGGTAGTCAATATATACAGACTGTGTTGTGTTGTGTTGTTTTGTCTGGATTGGTCCATTCATCTTAATTCTAGTGGTTTCTTTTTACCTCATTCACAAAAGTGTCTTTAATAAAAGACTAGAATTTCTACCCAATAGAAATAAACTTTTATTGAGAATCCTTGATTCTCATGGATTGTCCGTTGTTGAAAGGAATGAATTTTTCCTCATTTATCAATTTTTAAAATAACTGGGCTATAATAAAATATAACAGTATAAACAACTGGGAGTGATAAACAACAGTTGTGGTTCTGCCTCACATTTATTGCATCTATTCATTTTGTCAATGACTGAAGTCTCTTGCCATTTTCATTATGATCTAGACACTAGTTTTCTTTATTTTTATCTTTTCTTTCCTCATTTTTTCATCTCTCTATCTGTCAAAATATCATGACCTCTCACTATTAAGGTCCCCAAACATGGCCATAACATATCTCTAATAATCTAAATAGTGGAACTGTTTCTAACTTTGTGACTCAAATTCTACCATGTTTTCCATAAAGACTCATACTTCTGATGGTTCACTGCACACATCCAAAGAATCTTCCAGTAGCTCACATACACACACACACACACACACACACACACACACACACAAACACAAAAAGACATATAGAGAAAAGTCACTCACAAATACCATTGTTCTAGGATCTCACTGTTCTGCCACAATTAAGACCTCTTAGGCTTTCTTATTCTTCTTTTTCCTAGCTTTTCTAACATAATACCCAACACCAATCTGGAGGGTCAAGATAGTTTTATCTGTTATCTACCATTTACCTCACAGTAGGAAAGAAGAGAATGACATTGGTAAGGACGCACTTATAGCTACTGCCTCTCTGTCCTAAAGATCAACTGTAATATCCTACCTTCTAGGTTATTGAGGTATCTTTAGCTTATGAAGCTCTCTTTGCTAATATTTAATAATATAATTTTATTTTGGCTTATCCTCAAGTTTGGGTATAGTTTCATCTATCCCTTGGACATACCAACTCATTGTCACCTGTCACTCAAATTTTTATTAGAAGAAAATAACTTAAAAACTTAATTCCTCACAATACTTCCTCACTGATCTCAACCATAGGAATTTCTCCCAAGAGTATCCATATTGTGGGGCAGTTAGGTAGCACAGTGGATAGAGCACCGGTCCTGGGGTCAGGAGAACCTGAGTTCAAATCCAGTCTCAGACAAATTTTTTAGCTGTGTGACCTTGGGCAAGTCACTTAACCTCATTGCCTTACAAAAAACTTAAAAAGAAAAGAATATCCACATTGGTAGGTACCAAGGTTGAGTGACATTACTATAAACTTAGATGACCTCTAGCTGATTAATTCTTCACTTCCAGAAGTTCACTGGTCACACTTTGACACAAAGTTACTTCCTTCCAAGGAATGATTAAAAATGGGCACTGAATAGAATGATGGAATCAGCAAAAGGAATTAGGAATTTCAACAAGTAAAAGGCCTGTAGAACCCAGTGAAGAAGTTTTCCTTGACACAAGAAGGAAACTGCACGGGGGACAGTTATGGAAACTCAAGCATTGCTGAATTCATATTCAGCCAAAATAATCAGAATCATAATAATATTTTTTTAAAAACTTAATTTCCAGTTTCCAAATGATGATTCCTTTAACTTCCCTTCATTGCATCATTAAGCTGTCAAGAGGCAGCTTTTGATTATTATATTTGAGACACTTTAAAAATTAGTAATTGTGTTTTCATCATAATCATCAGGGATATATCCGATCTTTTTTTTCATAGATTTTCATTTCAGTTTAAAAAGACATAATAGTTTGAATACACATGCAGCATCATTATGCCTAATAGCTTCTTCTTCTCAGTCTCTTGTCTTCTTTTCTGAAGTGGAGTAAGGCCAGGTGGTATAATCAAATGGTAGGATCACAACAAAGAAATGAGATGCCACAAAGTTCAGTGGAACACCTAAGGTCTTGAAGTCCTTGATTTGTGCTGTTAGGTCTCTGGTTTATTTCTAAACTCCTCAGCTGAAACAGCTTCCATCAAAACTACTACTACCCTCTAATCTCAAGTATTATTTCCCCATGTTGCCACTTGGGTACTATACGCTCAACCTATTATTCCCCTCTCTATCTTCTTCACAAATGAATACCAGTAATTATATTATTCTCTCTAAAACACATTTCAGAGAAGAGAAAATGAAGTCACATCATGAGAGGCATCAAAGTGTTAAACTGATTTGTAAAGAAGAGGAATAATCAAAGTAGGAAAGGGAAGTATGTAGAAAGCAAGTGGCAAGATTTTTTTTTATTAGAATAAGTAAACATTCCTTGTTCAAGGGAAGGAGATGAGGAAAGAGATCAAATATTTTATTTTATTTCATTTTCTTACAGTTGTGAAAAAAAGTACTCTAAGACAAAATTATAGTCTCTAATTCAAGTGCAGCAAGCAGTAATTACAAAAGTGGATAAGACTATCCATTTTACTGTCCATATAACAGTGGTATGCTTTCTCATATTAGGCAACCAGGTGATGGGGGGTTAACAGGTCTTCAAGATATCATGAAACAGTTGTGGTTCCCATTTTTTGCCACCAAGATTATCATTAAAATAATGAAAGTGTATGACATCATGAAGTGAAATTACATAGAAGAAGAAAATGGGACTCACAAAAGAAAGTTGGAGCACATGGTTATTGAACATGATGTGATTGAAGGAGACAAGAGAGTTCGACATGCAGGAGGAGAACCAGAAGAAAGCAATGTCATGAACACCTATAGAGAAGAGAGCATCAAGAAGGATAATTGACAGTGTCAAAGACTGCAGAGAGGTTAAGACAGTCAAAATTCAAGAAAAGACTGTAAAATTTGCTGATTAAGAAATCATTAACTTTGGAGAGGGCAGTTTCATTTGAATAATGGGGTGACAAGTTGGAATGAAGAAAGACTTAAGAAAAGAGGAAGAAAATGTTGACACCTTCCAAGGAAAAATTTCTCAAGAAGTTTATTCACAAATAGAAAGAGAGATATATAAAGCAATGATAAAATAAATGGACTATCCCTGATAGTGAAAAAAAAAACCCTTATTGTTTTTTAGGTTTTTGCAAGGCAAATGGAGTTAAGTGGCTTGCCCAAGGCCACACAGCTAGGTCATTATTAAGTGTCTGAGTTTGAATTTGAACTCAGGTACTCCAGGGCTGGTGCTCTATCCACTACACCACCTAGCCACCCCAAAAATGCCTTTCCTAAAGTTCTTCCATGTAAACCTGGATGATTTCATTGCCTACTATGCTGTAGAAATGCTATCAACTCAGTTTTACTTAGACTAATAACATTTGTCCTTCATTCTCAAAGACCATGAGTGGCATCAGGGAGGTGATGCCATGATAAGTACATGAACTGGATTTGAGTGAGGGGGACAAGGCTAAGTCATCAGTCTCTCTCCTCCAGAGCCATCTGAGTTCAGAAAGGGATAAGGATGACTGGAGAAGGACCTGGATCTGAGGCAATCAGGCTAAAGTGACTTGCCTAAGATCACACAGTTAGTAAGTGGCAAAGTGTCTGAGATTGGATTCAAACTCCTGTCCTCCTCCAAACAATTTATGACTTTTGTTTATTTCCAAGACTCTTGGTTTCCAGAGAACTTTCTGTACCTCAACCATTTCTTCCTTTGGTGCCCAGGCCTTTTGAACATAGAAGACATTTAATAATTTCTTTCTCTCTCAAACTCCCCAACTCCCAATCTCGATTTTCCTCTTCTACTCCCCCTTTCTCACCTCCACTTTATATGTTGTTTTCCTTATTAGGATATAAGTTCTTTGTGAGTAAAGATTGTAGTTTTATTATTTCCTTACCCTTATCCATATAGCACAGTGTCTCACATAGTGATTTAAAATACTGTTCTCTTGTTTCTCTGTCTCTAACTCTCTTTCTCTGTGTCTCTTTTTTTCTTTCTGTGTATGTCTGTCTCTCATTTGGAAAGGTTTTCACACATCACCAGATTATTGCATGTACCTAATTACTGGTTTAATTCCAGATTCCATATTCTATCTCTGTCTCTGATTTCTCTCTCTCTCTCTCTCTCTCTCTCTCTCTCTCTCTCTCTCTCTCTCTCTCTCCCCCTCCCCCCAATTATTAGGGTTGAAAGTTTGTCTAGTCTATGTGATTGGATTGTTTACAGTGACAATTGAAAACAATATTCTTCCTTTTGTGAACAAGACCAAGCAAACCTTGCTTCTTTAATTTCTAAAACTGTCTAAAGAGACCCGAAAGTCATAGAGTTAGAAGAGACCTTGGAGGTCATCTAACTGGAACCTTCATTTTATATTTGAAACCCATCTCCAGGGCTATAGTGACTAACCCAAGATTACAACAAATAATATTTGGCAGAGACAGTATTTGAACTTAGGTCCTATCCTAAAATCTAGCTTACCTTTCCAAAGAAAATCATTTCTTTTGTTTCAATTTCATATTTTATTGATATTATATTCACTTTATAGGCTTTGATTGTGCTTACTACACATGAAGACTTGAGTTTCAGATTGAACACATTTTCTCTTTACTGCCTAAATCTCTATGGATTTGTTACTGTGATGTCATTAGCACCTTATTATCCTAAGAGTTAACAATTCCTTTAGTAGTGGCCAACAGTTCTAGAGACTCACACATTGACAAAGTAACAGTTAATTAACCCTCAACTGAGGTCATTTTAATTCTGTCTCCACTTTGATATAGAATGTAGGCAAAACACTAGGGGTGGAGAGAGGGGAGAGATAGCAAGCCAGGTTTCCACACATCACCAGATTATTGCATGTACCTAATTACTGGTTTAATTCTATAGTCTAAAAAAGATGGCACAGTGGAAGTAACAACGAAATAGAAGTCAAATTTCCTGACTTACTCTTCCCTGGACCTGATATAACATGTACATATTCAACCCTATCTTATCTAAGTATTTATTAAATGTCTTCTATGTTCAAAATATTTTGCTAAGTATTGAGAATACCAAGGAAAAATGAAAATTATTTTCTTCTTTCAGGGAGCTCATATTCTATTATTCACTTAAATTTAGACATTTTTAGTCTCTTAGACACTGCAGCCAATGAGAGATGGAGAGAACCTCAGATAGTCTCTTTATCTGCTTATTCATCTGGAAAATTCACTAATACTTCAGAAGAGTTATGATTTTGGGGGCAGCTAGGTGGCACAGTGGATAGAGCACTAACCCTGGAGTCAGCAGGACATGAGTTCAAATCCAGCCTCAGCTACTTAATGTGTAGCTGTGTGATCTCGGGCAAGTCACATAACCCCATTGTTTTGCAAAAACATCAAAAAGGTAAAAAAAAGCCCTTATGATTTCATCTTACAGGAATTTTTCTCCAGTAATAAAAATCATAGTCCTTCTATTCCTTTGACAATTTTATAGCTACAAAAAAATTATTACCCAATAACTAAATTTCTTCTAATTAAGCTTTATATATTTTGCTTGGCTGGTGCTTAAACAGTTTGACAAGGGTTTTTAACTCAGTTCTACAACCATAACTGGAAGAGATGACTATTTCTATACCTCAGGGTGCTAATAATACCTATCTTTCTGCAGACAGAAACTGAATTTAGCATCTAGGAGACAGATGAGGGGATAGCTAGGTGGCACAGTGGATAGAGCTTCAGCCTTGGTGTCAGGAGGACTTGAGTTCAAATTCTATCTCAGACATTTAAAACTTACTTAGCTGTGTGACCTTGAGCAAGTCACTTAAGCCCATTACCTTGTGCAAACAAAAACAAAAGTTTGGAGACAGATGAGTTCTCTGACTCTGTCCTCACTGGTTCATGGCTCTGGTGGTAGCCAAGAATATATAAAGTTCATTTCTTGGCTATTCCTCCAATAAGGCTTCATGTAATAATGATAGGAACTGTTTCTTTTGGACCTGTTGAAGCAAAACTCTTATGGCTATAGTATTTAAGCCAGGTATTTTATCAAACACAGATTAGGCTGGTTTACCAAGATTCATTCAATAGTGTAAGACAAGAGTGACCTAAATGGCATTCTGTTAGGTTTGAAAGGCTTTTTTACATATTCAAGCAGTCTTAGAAACTTGATTCTATTGTGTATGAAACCTAGGTAGGGATGCAGATAAGGATGTACAGTCATCTTTACCGCCCCCAAATTGACAGATCTTTCCCCTTCCAAGTGTCTGCTCACATAAGGGCCCATATGTGTACTTTTGGGTATAGGTACTCACTCAGTAATAATACTCAGCATTTGTTCCTGTTCTATTTTTGGTCTATATTATATCCCAAGGTTAAAGATCCCTCCCTCTTGTTTTTTCTCCTGCTTTTTCCTTATTGAATTTCTCTTGACTTCAGGAACACTTTGGGGTACTTGCCCCAAGTGCAAAAATTTCAAACTAGGGCTCCATTTTCAATTTTCCAATTTGGTGGAATCTGCTATAATTTTTGAAAAAAAAATTGCTGGTAATGCTTTCAAGAAATGAGTCATTCCAAGTAAAGCTGAAACATCAAAAGAAGAAAAAGGAAAATATAACCTTCCCTGGTTGATCCTAGATCAAATGAAATATAAATATGAATGAATGAAGAATAGAAAAACAGGGAATACATAATTTTGAAATAGTATTGTTAATAGAGTTGAATCTTTTTGAAAGGTTTGGACAATTCATTTGAAGATGTGATATTGAATATGGATGGCCTATATGGTAGCATGATCAAGACAAGCCTTGTTTTTGAAACTTAAGCAATCAGAGCATCGATGGGATATATTGATTACAATAGAAAACTCTCCTTGCAGGTGCTACCACAAGTAGGAAGGCATTGTTAGCAGTTGCTGACAATTTCCCTCCAATGTACATTTATCAACTGCCATTGTGAGGTAACAAATAAAATCATAAAAAATACAACTTTCTACACATGTGTTCTCAAACTGACTACATATACTATGACAATGTGAATGTGTTGATGGGATGACAGAGAGTGAGGGAAAACTATCTTCAGGCAGAACTATGTTGTTTGGGGAAATCTAATTAGAGGATTTCTGTGGGTCTGTGATGGTTCCTTTGTGCAACATAAAATATAGAGAAGTACAGCTCTTGATTTTCAGGTACTGTATTCAATCTTGGTAACTTTTCACAAATGATCCTTTGATTCTATCCATGGCTTCCCTGGGTATATAATAATACAGTTTATGTCTATACCTCTAAAGAAAAAGATAATGGAGCACTCATCTTCCAAGCAAGCACTCAATGTAACAAAATAACAAAGTACAGCGTTTATTAAATCTAAAAGAAAAAATAAGGCTAACCACAAAACAGAAAGGATTTAAAATCAAGCCTTTGAGAAATCAAACAAAAATTCTTCCCTTTTTAGTGTAACTCAATATTCTCAGTCTGTGAGTTTTCCAGTAACTCCAGAGAACCTTGCTAATCACATATAAAATCATCTGTTCAAAGTGATTCTATAACTTGCCCGCTCCCTAAATTCCTTCTGATATTGTATACTCCTCCATACTCTGATCCAAGAACAATGTTCCCCCTTGCTATTCCTTGAATAAAATCCTCTCTTCCTAAATATGGACTTTTTTCATGGTGGGGACTCACTGTGCCTTGTATTTTGAACTCTCTGCTTCTTCATCTCTTCCTCCTAGTTTCTCTGGCTTCCTCCAATTCCAACAAAACTCCTACTATCCATATAAATCCTTTCCTGTTCCCCCCTTAATTTCTCCCTCTCTTCATCATTTCCACTTTATTCTGTATATAATGATTTGATGAAGTTATTTGTATACTGTCTTCCCCCCAACTTTGACAGTGAGTTTCTTGAGAAAAGAACTTTTTTAACCTCTTTTTACATCTCTAGAGAATAATACCTTCCAGATAGCAGATATTTAATAATTGTTATTGATTAATAGTATTAGCTCCAACTCCATACTCCTAAATGCAAGGGTCAATAAAGATCTTTTTTGTCTCTGTCTTATAATCTATATTACCAGGCAAAGACAAGGCTAAGGCATAAGCATGTCTTATGCATTGGCTATTATGACTGAGTTCTTAAGCATAGAATACTGAAAAGGACTTTGGGCCCTCTGTCACTAGATCAGTAATAACTTTATCCTTGACAACAATTTCTGAATCCTTCTCTTTTCCAGGTGACTGTGCCAATGGGAGAACAGTGCCATTAGGAATACTAATAAATAATAACTAAAGGTTATATAAACAGACATGGCAGGTACTTGATCCATCATATCACCCAAAGGAAGACAATTACAAATGCTTATCTTATAAATAAAACCTAACCTATATTTATAAGAATACATTTTATGAATTAGTAATAGTACCAGTGGGAAATTTCACAGTTTTGTAACAGATTTCTAAACATAAAAAAATTATTTTGCTAGCCTGTTGGAAATTATCCACAGTTTAAAGCCTATTTTTCAATTGACATAATTAAGGCAGATCTCATACTCCAGTGAGGAGAAAACTTCTGTCAATCTTCTTCATTTGAAGCTATATATTCATTCATTTGTTTGTTTATTTTTGTTTGGTATAATTTTTAGGACAAATAGGTAGATGAGCTTTAGATAACATAATTCTTTAACCTCAAGAGTAGGGAGATTCTAGTTAACAGAGGAAAACATTGTTGGTATTCAATAAATATGCAGCTTTGGTTATCACCATTTTAGATTATGCACTGAGAACCCAATTTTTGTTTTTATAATGTATAACATAATTTAACAGTAGAGAAAAATCTAAAACCAGTCATATAGTGATTCATTTTTATCTTTCATTTAGTTCATCTAAGAAAGAAAAGCAAAGAAAAGGAAAAGAAAAAGAAAAGAAAAGAAAAGAAAAAAGAGAAAACTGAAAACATACCTGAGACCTAACTGGGAAATTGTTCATCTAGAACAAAGCACAGAGGAGTGAAGGTGATAAATATAGTAGAGATGGGCCTTGGCAAAGAACTTGATAAAATCTTTTCTTAATAGAATAGGTGACCACCCCTTCCCCCTGCACCCCTTATATCTTCTGACTCACAAAGTCACTCCTTCACCCTCTACCTGGGCTAACTTCTCCCAGTTCCTATTGCAACATAGAACACTGAATTGTTTTAAAGCGTAGATACAAAGGTTTCTAAATCAAGGACACTTCTAGGTCAAAGTTCTACATGCATCTGCTTTAAGTATCTTGAAGAAGGGGTTTAGTCTCAATTTGATTACTCAATTATAAGGGACTCTATCACAAGGTGATATTTTGTCTTTTGTTTTGATGAAAATGGAGGTGGGGACTTGGTAGTTTATCACAACCTGAATGGTTTTGCATTTTGGTCTTTGTTTTAATTAGCATTACAAAGGAGACACACTGCATATATTAGGCATAATTTCCAACCTCAGATCTCAAATGTTGCTTTAAGTTCCAGAGTGAACACAGTCTGAATTACTGTTTCAGCTCTGGGGAGGATATATTTAGGCTTGTTTATAAAGTGTAAATTAGAGAAAGTGCTATGGTGCAGTACTGTAACATTGGTACCTGAATCCAATCAAAGGGGAGCTCATTTCCTTCCCAATGAATGGGAGATGAGATAGAAAGTTAAACAGACAGAGACAAATAGAAAGAGAAAGAAAGAGATAGATACATAGGTAGATAGATAGATAGATAGATAGATAGATAGATAGAATGATAAAAGCTGAAGGAAAAGGAGCCTCATGAGTAAGTTTGGTCTATTTTTTTTTACTCTGAGTTATATTAAAAAAAAATCATCCTAAAAGCTGGGGAGCCTAGGGGGAGTTTAATTAGAGTTAATTACTGTTATTTAAAAATAGACCTGTTCCTACTAATCAACATTGTTTCAATGGGTTCTTGGTCTCATTTTGTAGAGAAATTGGAATTGAGGTATTTTCAAGTGACAAATGAATCTGTTTATACTTTTCTCCACCCCATGCTGACACAGCTTCTACCTGTCACACCATAGCATTCACATCTCCTCCTCTCCACCTTCATTTGCAGCCTTGTTCCATGATTTGAAACAAAGAACACAAACTACAAACAGAATATGTTCCTAACAAAGCTCACTTTAAAAAAATCTCTCATTCTAGTGAAAATATGGATTTTCCTTTCATTTTTTTTAAAAGATAAGAATACCATTAAATCCTTTGTTCAACAAGCAATCATTCTAAGTGTTCCCTCTCTCAACCCCAACCCCTTACCCACTGCTAGTGCCTTGTATTTGAGAGTACCTTTGCCGTACAGGAATGGATAGTGCTGAATTTAGAGTCATTGAAATTTATATATGAAATTTACCTTAGAACCTTAATGGCTTTGTGACCTTGGACAAGTCACTTTTGCCTCTATTCCTCATTTGTAAAATGGAAACTTAATAACACCTGGAGCATATGGGATATTCAAAGAGGACTAGCACCTTTAGTGGAAGAACTTTCCAAGCCCTTTTCATGGTTGTTCATTTACCCTTGGTGACTATCTGTTCCTTAACTATCACCTGTGGTTCCAAGAAGCTGATAAGGTGAAACTAAGTAAAGGTGAGGTTAACTGACAGTCCTCAAAACCACTGGTGAATTATGCCCATGTCTACCCCATGCATGTGGAATGGGCAAGTGAGAACAACTGGTTCCAATGGACATAGAGGTAGTTGAAACGTATATGGTCAAGTGCAGACATCAAATGGCAAAGCCATCTATTGCACCCTGGGCATTTGCCAGTCATTTTGACTTCAGTCTTGATACAGGACTTTGATGATTCTGGGAGAGAGTGCAGCTGACAACTATGGCCAACTCTGCCTCACTTATTCATACAATTCATACACATTTCACCCAATATGTCATAGATCTCTTCAAAAGCATTGGCACCTGATTCACAGATTGTTGTGAAAATCAAATGAGATAAAATGTAAAACCCTGGGCAAACTTTAAAGTGCCATATCAATAACAGATAAAATGACTTTCTACTTACACTGTATATCTTATATACACAAATTTTATGTTTTTTATAGTCCTTCCCCACATCTTCCCATAAGAACTCCATGTCTTTCCTTGTGCTTAGCATAGGATTTGGCACATAGTACCTACTTAATAACTGATTTGTGATAAATCATTTAGGAATTAGTATAGTTCCACCTCCTCTTAGAAACCTAGTCCTATTACAAGGAGAAAGTGTGAATAGATTGGAAAGCTAAAGCAACTCAATTTTGTTTGTAGTTGCTTTATTTTATCTTTGATTGCCCTTGTATTGTATCCCCAACCTTGTTCATGACCTTCCTTACTGCAGAAACATCTGAGATAGTTCAATTAGAGCTAGCCAAACTGAAGAAGGAAAAGAATTAGGACATGTTATCCTTGCCTTCTTGTAGTTTCCAGTCTAGTGTAAGGAAGGACAATGTAAATGTGCAGCAGCAAAAAGAACCTTTATTATAGGACTGGTTCTGGATTCCGTGCTGAACGTAAGATTTTAATACTTTATAGATGCATAGATGGGGTAGTCAATAAATATTGTTTGGCTAGTTCTAGATACTTTTCTACATTTATGGCTAAAGTACTTTATAGAAGCATATAAATGAGTGCTTAATAAATATTGTGAAGAGATAATTATGATGTCTATAAATTTGGTGAATACCAATAATTTTTCACTCATACCTCCTTATTAATTAAATGTTATTAAATGTTTATCTCTACTTTTCCTGAAAATAAAACAGCAAACGCCATGTAATAAACAGGCAATATCATTTAATAAACCAAATAATAAGTACGCAGACTTTAAGAGGTGAAATACTAGTCAATAAAAGTCACCAACTCTTAGAGCTAGAAACGATTTTTAGATATTATCTAGTCCAATCCTTTGACTTTATAGGTAAAGAACTCGAGATACAAACAAGTTAAATGATTCGTTCTACTAGTTGGGGCTACAGTCAAGAGTTAAGCTCAGCTATGGTACTCCTAATCCAGTGCTTCTTTGACTATATGCCACTTTGCCTCTTTTTGAACAAACAGAAGGAACTAATATAGCATAAAAGCCAAATGAGTTTTAGAATGGATGTTTTAAAGAGGATTAGACTCAACATTCTCAAAGGTGCCTTCCAGCCCAATGAGTATATGATTTATTGTTTCCTACTATCAAAGAAAAAAAGAAAAAGCCACCAAACTGAAATTCAATGGACCTCTAGTCCTGTCCTGATTCTACTTATTTTGTAATATTTATCAAATACGTTTCTATCACTAAGTCTCAAAGCTTCTCTCTTTAAAATAAGGTACCTGGGACTATCTAATTTATGCAAACCTTTCTAGCAATAGTATTTTATGAGGTCCTAGGAGGAAGAAGTTCACTTCAGAGGGCAAAATTGTCATTGCTGGAAAAAAAGCAGAATGGAATAGGGTCCAATCTAAACTCAAAAATTCAGAAACCAACAAAGGTTTATTATCTATCTATCTATTTATTTACTTTTTTCTTCATTTATTTATTTATTTATGCAAGCCAATGGGATTAAGTAACTTGCCCAAGGTCACACAGCTAAGTAATTGTCTGAAGTCTGGTTTGAACTCAGGTCCTCCTGACTCCAGGGCTGTTGCTCTATCCTCTATGCCACCTCACTGCCCACCCCAACAAGTGTTTATTGATTTTGCCAGCAAGAGAACCCCAACCACATGGGCAGAAACTACCTGAAGAAACAAAAGGACAAAGTTTATATGGGTTTCAATTTATGTAGGAGTTGAATTGCTTAGAGGGAACCTCAGGATTGTGCAGGACCTCTTGCTGGGGGCTATTGGTAAGAAAAGGCTCTTTTGCTTGTCATAGAATCACCTCTCTGATGTCATAGTCCTCTTCTAGAATGAAGAACAACAATATATATGTGAATAGTGGAATGGCTACACTTGGCCAGTTGGGTATCAAAGCTCCTTTTCCTTCCTCTGCTTTCCTCTCCTCTTAACCTCAATTCCCTCCTCTCCTCTCCTCTCCCCTCCCCTCCCCTCCCCTCCCCTCCCTCTCTCCCCCTCTTCCCTCCTCCTCCTCCTCCTCCTCCTCCTCTTCTTCTTTGATCACTGAAACCTGGCTAGATATCTTGGGGTTTATAGGACTCAAATAACTCTGAGTCTCATCAATTGGCCAACAATAGGTCCCATTTAACCCCATTTGGCCATTTTTGAACCTTATTGGTTAAGAATAAAAGCAAATCACGTGTCTCTATTTTGGTCAGAATCCAGAGAACTGAGATGGTTCTGGAGGAGAAAGTGAGTGCCTTTTCATGGCTCTCCTTATGAAACAAACAAACAAACAAACCCCCCCAAAAAATATTCAAAGCAGGCCCAAGTCACCTGGATACTCCAGCAAGGAATAATGGAATAGGACTCCAGTTCTGTTTAGCTGGTTTTCAGAACTGGGACCATGATGAACAGGGATAGACAAGGGCATTCGTATTATGTCTCTTCCAGAGAAATTCTTGGACAGGCACAAGTAGGAACAGATGCCATAATGTTTTCTTTAATGAAGACTGAAAATTGTAGGTTCCAAGGTTCATTATTCCCAAGAACTTGAGGGTAGTTTCTGGGAAACAAAAATCTTTGGGGTGGAGGGGGAGAGTATCGTTGATTATGTATGATGAATATCAGCCCCATGAAAATCGGACTTGGACTTACCATGGAGTCACAGCCCATCATTGCTGAAATATTGTAGTGTCTCACTGATATGTGAGGAGTGATAGTACTGATAAGTAGTTCATCCAGAAATGGGTTTGGATATACCATATTGTCTCCATCTGTTGCCAGAAACCACATACTCACTATAGTGCTGAGCTAACTTGCTGATACTGGAGAGGAGATTATAGAAAGACCAAGAGACCCTTGTAGCATTCAGAACATCATCAAAAGTCCTGTTTCCTATCAAATCAGTCCGTGGGGTGAAATTGGACCTTATGGCTGGAAAAGGCAATTGAGAAAGATTTCTTTGGACAACATAATATGCAAGTCATGCCACTATTACTTTGGTCTTCTTAGAAATCAAAGGATAACTGTTATTAAATCCACTTCACTTGCATGCTATAGCATCCACAAAAATGACATTCATCAAATATATGGACATCAAAAATCACAATTTCATAATATTTATTAAACATTCATTTATGTGCATCTATAAAGTATTTTTGCCATAATGTAGAGAAGAATCTAGAATTAGGCATATAATATTTCTGGGTATTCATTTGCATGCTTTTATAAAGTAATTTAGCCTTAAAGTATAGGAAACAATCCAGAGCCAGTCATAAAATAAAGGTTCATTTTGTTGCAATTTGTATTGTTCTTCCTTCTACAAGACTAGAAGTTATATAAAGGCAAGGATCACTTGTTCCTCCTTCTTTCATCTCCACCCCCCAATATTTAGCACTGTTTCTTGCATAGATCTAAAAGTAAAGATAGTTTAATGATTCAACATAGTGATTATTATATAAAAATGTTGGGGTACTGGTGAACTTTTAAATTCAATGTGAGTCAACAAAAAATGATCTTGTAACCAGAACAAAAAATTGAATTAATAGACAACAAAGAGTAAGTATAGTATAGAGCCTAAAGACAGAGAGAACTGGATTCAAATTTTGCCTCCTTTGTTGGCTCTCCCATATATATTTATCTTTCCATTCTTGAATGAATGACATAGATTCAATTCTGGACCCATTTGCTGGCATATAAGAGTTTATCTTATTGTTTTTGCCTTGGAGAACACTGAAGCATCAGAAGAGGACTTCCATGGAAGTTGACCTAATAGAGTTTGAAAATCAGCAGTCCTAACTTTACATCTAAAGCTTAGATCTACCTTATTTATCTAATTCAAAATGATTTCCTATTTTTTGTGTGCATTTCAACATTATTTTGAGAAGGGGAATATCAATTTCAACATATGCAAAAGATTAGATATAGTCAAAAAAGAAAAAGATAAAACTATTGTGATAAATAATCTCTAAGATTCTGTCTATATTCAAAATTCTAGAATTCTGGGAGGTTGCTGTTACTGGCTAAAGCCAGGGATGTATCTGTGTTCCAATTATTCATAGTGACCCAGCCTCCCACTGCTCTGGATAATTGAGAGTTGGCTGCTTTAAGGTAAAGTGTTTGTTATCTCACTCTCTTTGTGAAAAAATTGCACCATCCTGTTGGCTAAATGGATAAAAGCCCTGCTGTGTTGAAGCCTAAGGCCAACTAGCACACCCTCTTTGGCTAGATGTAATGCCTAGGTATTTCTCCTTGTCAGTGGGCAAAAGGTCAGTTTTGCTTTCCAGTTCCTCTCACTCATTGAGGATGGCTCTTTATAGCTAATTCTATCATTTATGTCATTTTAGTGTACAAATGAAGCTATCTTTTTTACAGCAAGATCAAGTGCAGACTAACAGCTGTTAGCATTTATCAGGTGTGGCTGCCGAATATTCAGATAATCAGAAAAATGAAAGTGAATCTCACAGTGTTTTCATTTTTAGTGGGCATTGCTTCTGTCTGAAAGGGTTCTCTCTGTGGGGCCTCTATTGACCTGTCAGTAAAGAAAGGAGTGTTCCAGAACATAATATTTTTGCCCTCAGGGGTGTACAAACCTATTTTCTAGTTAAGACACATACTTAAAGAAAGATTGACTTATACTTTAAGAATATTCATACATTCTCACAAAGAATTCCATTCACTGACATTTTGTAATCAAAATAGACATATATTTGGTATCAGAAAATCTAGGTTTGAATCCTGCCTCTGTCCCTTACTACCTATACTAAACTCTTTGGACCTCAGTTTCCTCATCTGTAAAATTAGATTATTAGATTTGGTTATCTCCAAGATCCCTATAAATCCTATAAAGTGTTTTCATTATGTTGACTAACTCAATTTTGGATAAGGTACTTAATACCTTATCAACTAGCCCATCCCTCCTTCCCCTCTTCTTGGAGTGCTGAAGGATTGAACCCTGAACTCATCCCTAAACTTTTCTTTTATAAGAGGTCTAGGATCTGAACTTTCAAGGTAACTCTCTACTTTTCATCAGCAGCTCTGCTTAATTTGAACTTCACAAAAAATGATGCTTCAAGGCTGAGAACCTTCAAGATTTGGCAATTTAGACTGAAATCCTAATTACCTGGCCCCTTTTAGTGATTCCTTTTCTATTCATCCCTTAAACTATAAAGGAGGCATTGCTTTCTCCCAAGGTATTTTTTTTTTGACAAGGCAGCTAAGTGGAGCTATGGTTAGCATGAGTGACCCTGAGTTGGGAGGTTCATCTTTCTGAGTTCAAATCTGGCCTCGGATTCTTAATATCTGTGTGTCCTTTGGCAAGTCATTTCACATTCATCTGGAAAAATGAACTGGAGAGGAAAATGGTAAAACTCTATTATCTTTGCCAAAACAACAGCAAATGGGGTCACTAAGAGTTGGGACACAGTGGAACAAGATCAAATATTGCTTTTCCCAAGGACTTTTTGATAAGTCAAATAAATAATGTATTAATTAATACCTTCTCCCTCTTTCAATGACTTTGCAATTTGCATCCATGCTAAATTTTCCTATTGAGATCTACATATATCAAGGTAAGGGAGTTCTATTCAATTCATAACCTACTTGGTAAGAATTTTCCCACTTTTTCTTTCATTATTCAGAGTTTAGCATAAGAACATCTACATTGCACAAACTTAATATGTTCCAATGGAATTGTGTGATCTAGCATTGTAATCAATATATGAATCCAATTCCATATCTACTTCCTTCTAACTATATGAAGGATCATGTGACTTTTTTAATTTTCACAGATTTTTTTAAACATCTATAAAATGAGAAGCTTGACCCTCATCTTTGAGATTCATTCCTTCCAGCTCTAAAGTTATCAGATTCTGTTTTGGACTAAGTTCATACAAGCTAATATGTTAATAGCTGAATGTTTTGACCCAACCTAGAAAGGCTTTCATTTCAATAATGATTTTTTTATATCTTAGACCTCAGGAGTCAGTAGTTTCGAGTTTTTAGGAGCTGTAGCAAGGACAGTGCTTGGGAGAATTTTGCAGGGGAAGTCGAGTTCATGCAACCTCTTCAATGACGGTGTTTTTTTCCTATGAATAAAGGCAGAGACATCCTTTGGCTTACCAATAGACATATATGTCTACTTAAAAAAAGTTTGAAGCCTCACTTGAGAGATAAAAACTATTTTTTTGCCCCTGCCATCTTATCTCCTGCCTCAACCTTTTCCTTTTCTGAGAACTTACTTTCTAGTTTATAGCCATGGATATACGTATCAGAGAATAGCAGCTGCAAACCTAGAATAATTATTTTCCTCTAGCAATATTAACCCCTCTGAGAATGATAGAGCTTACTTCATTTGACCTCAGAAAGATTGGCCTCTTCCTCTTTGGTCTTTGTAGTGATTTTTCATTTTAGATTTTTATAGTAATACAAAATGCTCAGGTCCCACCCCTTGGGCTTCTTGTACTTCAGATGAACAATTAGATGGATTATTACAAGTACTTCATCTTCAGAGTTGTGAATTCTGTAACCATGCCATACTAAAATATTACAACTAAGGTGAGCACTGATGTAACCCTCCCATAATGTATATAGATCAGGGCTGCCTGCTGATTTTTCCCCATACATATTTAGATATAATTTAGTTGCCTCCATTTTATTAATGCCTACTACTGAAGTATTGCTCAAGAATAGTGTTGCAAACTTCTGAGATATTAATCTTTGGCATTAGGGAATGAGAAATCAGAATGCTTAGGAATTCTTGTGCCTTTCCAAAATAATAACTCATTCTATATTTTCATACTTCTATGGAATGTTTTAAAATGCTTTGTTCATGATAATAACAACGACTTGTTTCTGTGATAGACAGAGTTTCTGTAAAAAAAAAAAAGGAGAGACTAAAAAAAAGTATGGCTTATAATTATTATGAACCAATATATTTTGAAAGGGATTTAAGTAGCTGGTAACAAGTTAATTGATTTCCTTTATCTTTCCCCATATTCTTTACTCATTATTAAGGATATCTGGAACACTTGCCTAATAAGTGAGAATATTTAGTTTAGTAGAATTTTAAAAATTTAAAAATTTTAAAAATTTTAAAATTTTAAAAAATATTCAAACATTGAAAATTCCAAACATTAATAACTCTATCTCTAATAACATAATACTTACATCTCCTAGCAAGATAAATAGTGTCAAATTGTCAAATAAAGGATTTTTTTCTTCTAAAATTTGCTATTTCTTAGAACACTGCTCATAGAATTTATATAAAGTATAGAATGTATAAAAATCTATTAATCTTATTTTCAAGAACTCACCATTAGTATTGGAAATGGCAATACAAAAATTGTTATATGGCAATAGTTAACTTATCGCAACCACTTACTTTTCTTCTACATGATCATATGCCAGTTTCTGGAAATTTTTACTTTAGCCTAAAACTCTGTGTATTAATGTTTCCTATTCTTTCTTTTGACTTAATGTCAATGGATTCCTTCAAAGTGGTAACATCTCTTTGTTGAAAACCAACCTTTATTTCTTGTAGAATTAGACTACTTTTCCTGATTTCTTGACAATTTTTTTTCTGGAAATTTTTGGTAGAAAAAAATCAAGATTTCCTGAGAAATACTAGGAAGGAATTTTTGCTACAGAATACTATTCAAAATCTTCTAATGCCAGTCCATGTCACGGCCACTAACCCCCTTTTCCTCAAGAACTTATCCTGTGTCTTCACTTCTTTCTTTAAACAATCTCATTTAGTGATATCATCTATTCTCAAAACTCCATTTCTTGATTCTGATTGAACTTTTTCACTATCTAACATGCCTAAAATAATTTCCCCCTCATCTGTAGTTCTTAGCTTCCATAGTTTCCTTCAAGTTTCACCTAATGTGAGTTTCACCTTCTTCAACAAGACTTTCATAGTACTCCTTATTTCATAGTGTCCATCTACTAAGGCTATACACAAATATAGGGTTTTTTCTATCTTCCTTGAGAAGGACTTTTTTTTTTAAAGATTGCATTTATTTGTTGTCTCAATGTTTAGCACACTCCCTGGTTAATAATAAGTGCTTAATTAATTATAAGTTCAAAATTCCCAAGATGAAAGGAGACTGATTATCAGTCTAAGAATCCATATTATGATTGATGAAAAACTGGGATATAGGGGAGATCATGTATAAAATAGAAGAAAATCAGTCAATAAGTCAGCAATCACTTGTTAAACATTTACTAAGTAAAAAAGAAATGAAAAGGAGATTATAGGCAGACTGCAATGCAAAAGTTGGGGAACTCTTTCAAAAGGATTAAGGAATGGCATGATAAATATAAAAGATTTGCTGGTGGGAAATGACACTGAAGCACATCTTTCCTTTTAGTCAATAAGGCATAACATAAGTAAAGACCTGAAGATGGAAAACAAGTGATTGTACCCAATGTGTCAGTCACACCCTTTTGCTACTATGTATGCATACACACAGAATAAAAAAAAATGTTTACTGTTTCTTTTGCAGAAATTATCATAAAGTAATAAAGGCCAATCTAGTTAATAATATTATAGATTTTCAAAGGAAAGGAACTTCAAGTATTATAGTCTGACTCTATTTTATAGATGAGTTAACTGAATCTCAGAGGTATTAACTGATTTTCCTAAGGTCGTATTTGTAATTATAGGCTCAGGTCCTCTGACTCCAGATTTAGTGATATTTCCATTGTTCAGCCCCTGATATAAATTCTATCTATTTATACATATATATATATATATATGTATATATGTGTGTGTTTACATATGTATATGTGTTTATATTTAAAGTGCAAACCGAAATGATATAGCAGATTATTGTTCTGGAATGGGGAACATAAGATCTTGAAGATGCTTATTAAAAATGAGATTATAATTAAGACTAAAAGTTCCTAAAATCAATTCCCATGGGTTTGTCAGAGACCTGAATGTCTCACCCTCTAAATATTACACAAATGAGAAAATATCTATAAACAAGAAAATAGCCTTGAAAGATAAGTTTTCTAAAAGATACAAACCATTATCTGCTTTCCATTTTAACGAGTTTATTCCAGATACCAACTTCCAGATTATAATGCTTCCAGACTAGACAATATCAGTGCCAAATGTTTTATATTGTTACTATAGTTAAAAATAAAGTGATAGTGGAGAAGGGCTTGTTACTTGTTCCACCACCCTTTCCTTATATGGCCACATTATGATCCTTTTTAACTTCATATTTCTACTAGTCCTTACAACTTTTCATTTTGTCTTTTCTTTACAATTTTTCCCCCTTATATCAGTGGGTTTTTTTTTACCTGGGATCTATACACATTTTGCAGATTTCAGTGCATTCATGAACTTGAGTGGTAAAAAACACATTTTTGTTTCAAAAAAATTAATTTTTTTTCTAATTTACTTTAATGTATTTAAAAATATTCTGAGGATAGGTTTTTATGCTTTAGCAGCCTGCTAAAGAAAACCAGAAAGCATACACACACACACACACACACACACACACACACACACACGTAATAGAACCTCAGTGAAGAATCTTGTCCCCAGCAGGACTCAGTATCAGAGCGGGTTTCAAGGAAACTAGACAATAACTTCCTACCTCAGAAACAAGATAAGCCCCCAACCATCAAAATTGTAATTTCTTGCCTCATTCTCCACATAGAATGAAGAGGATGTCTCTGAGTCAATGCCCCTTGTCTATATCTCCCTGATCACTTCATCTTTGTCCTATAAAAATGTAACCCCTTACTTGATTAAGCTGTTAGCTCCGTTGGGGAGACTAGTCAGTTGGGAACACCATTCCATCAAAATTAATGTCTTTGCATGAGTTGCAAACAGCCTGAGTCAGAATTTATTCAGGATGACTTCATCGCACATGTTCCAGGACCTTGTCATTCACTCAGACACACACAGACACACAGACACACAGACACACAGACACACACACACACACACACACACACACACACACACAAACACAGCATTGTCCTAAGTACTGGAACTACAAAGAAATATAGAAAATGAAACAAAATAATAAGAAAAAAACAAGCCTTATTTTCAAGTTCATATTCTAATGCAGAAGACAATATGCAAATAATTATGTATGAAACAGGTATGTACAGGGTACAGGACAATTTGAGGGTAGTCTCAGAGAGAAGATGTTAATAAATAAGAATTATGAAAAGCTTCTCAAAGAAGGTAACTCTTTATATGAGACATAAAGGAAATAAGGGAAGCTAAGAATGAAAGATAATGAGGTAGAGCATTCTAGGAAAAGTAGATGATGAATGAAAATACTCAGTCACAAGATGAAGTATCCTGTGTGAAGAATATCAAGAACAGTTTGTGGAAAGGGATGAAGGGAACTGGTTATGAAAGACTTTAAAGCTTAGTAAAAGATTTTATATTAGATTTTATTTTTATTTTTTGGTGAATCAATGAGGTTTAGTGACTTGCCCAAGGTTACACAGTTAGTAAATATTAAGTATCTGAAGTTAGCTTTGATCTCAGGTCCTCCAAACCTCAGGACTCGTACTCTATCTACTGTGCCACCTAGATGCCTTTTTTATATTTGATTATTAAGAGGATAAGTAACTGCTAGAGTTAATTGTATAGGAGGGTATGTGTGATGCAGTTTGATTTTCATTTTAGGACAAATATGTTAACTGTGGTTTGAGAAAAAGAAATAGTTGAAGGAGGGAGACTAAACAGTAAGCTATTTCAATAGTTAAGGTATGAGAAGATGAGGAGCTAAACCAGTGTCAGTGGAGAGGAGAGAAGAGAGTATATAAGAAAAATGATAGGAAGATTAAAAACAAGAACAAACAAAATAGGATTTATCAATTTATTGGGTTTTGATATGGTGATATGGTTTTAAAAGATAGACAGTTGAGTATAACACCTGAATTAAAGGATGCTAATATCCTCATAAGAAATAAAGAAGTCAGGGGACGCTAGGTGGTGCAATAGATAGAGCACTGGCCCTGGAGTCAGGAGTACCTGAGTTCAAATCCAGCCTCAGATGCTTAATAATTACCTAGTTGTGTGGCCTTGGGCAAGCCACTTAACCCCATTGCCTTGCAAAATACTAAAAAACTAAAAAATAAAAAAAATAAAGAAGTCAGGAAAAGGGAAGGGTTTGAGGGGAACATCCAATGCATTCAATTTTAATTTTGAATTTAATATGTTTATAAGACATCCGGTTTAAAATGTCTAACAGGTAGTTTGAAAGGAGAGACTGGAATTGAGGTCAAAAGATAGGTTAGGCTTAGACAAGTAGATCTTAGAGTCATCTGCATTAAGATAATAACAAGTCATAATTAATAAGCTCACCAAAAGAAATACAATAGAGGGAGAATGCCAAGGACAGAACCTGGGGAAGCCTGAAGATTACTAACCTAATGCGGTTAAAGATAGAGGAGTGGAGAGGAAAAGAGAGGAAAGGGAAAGGGAGGGAAAAGCAAAAGTCTAAAGAGAAAAGATTATCAATGAGAAGAAGATATTGACATTTTTAGAAGCTGAGAAGAATGAGGTTTGAGAAAAGGCAATTTTGGCAATTAGGAGATCATTAAAAGCTTTGGAGGGAATAGCTTTGATTGATTGGTAAAGTCAAAAGAAATACTGGAAAGAATTAAGAACAGAGTGAGAGGAAATGAAGTAGAAGGAAAGGAATGAGCATTTAAATACTACCTACTATTACCTGCTAGGAACCATGCTAAGCAATTTTTACAAATATTTCATTTTATCCTCATAGCACTGCAAGTTACATTGTCTTATTATCCCCATCTTATAGTTAAAGGAATGGAGACAAACAGAAGTTAATTGACTTGCCCTGTATAAAAACAAATAAGTTTCTGAGGTCATATTGAAATTCCGATTTTTGTGACTCTGTTGTCCAGCATTTTATCTCCTATGCCACCATCTTCTTGTATTCCAGTGGAGTTTATGTTTCCTACATGTGGGATTATCATCAACTATGTGTGGGTATGTGTACATGATCAGTTGTGTTGGGGATGCAGAGTGCTGACACCCTTGAGGAAGGATATCATTAGTTTTTTAACAGTGGTGCTCTAATTTATCCAGTGCATTCATATAACTCATTCTCTAGTGCTTTCCCTTGTCCACCCTCAACAATTTTATTCCTTGTGATCTGTGTGCTATCACTATATTATTCAAATTATATCTAAAATTTAATGACACTTTATTTCATAACCACTTTTGATACTAAGCAGGCTGCCAACAACAATAACAAAAGATTGGACTTACTTATAAATTAAATATGAAACAAATATGTATTCCAGTCTTTCTAATGAGAAGAGTGTAACTAAACTCCATGCTTTCCTTTTCTGTGCCTGCTCTCTATCACACATACTACCAACTTAGCCTCCAGCTCATGAGTTCCATTCAGAAGGAAAACAGTACTAGTGAATTCCCTCTAAAATGGGACCAGATGTTCCAGTTGCTCCCAGGCTTGGGAAAATTAACATTTTAAGCAGTCAGTGGTAGAAATGTTCAAATCTCTTCTTTAGTCTCTGCTTCATGGCAATGTCTGAATGGATTCTGGCTAATGATGAAAAACAAGAAACATCAGAGGAAAACTGATGGACAGAAATTGGCAAGCTTACAGACACCCTACCTGCCTGAGGACAGCACTGAAGTGAACAGTTTGATGGTGCTATAGATATCTTCAGTTCTAGTATTCTGCATTTTTTAGCCTGACAATAGAATCTAGCCCTCCATAAGGATAGATGTAGATATTCAGAAAGTTTTTGGATTCCTCATTTACCTATGGTCAGGAAAAAAAATAAAGAAAAAAGCAGAACAGTTTTCATGCTTTCACACACAAATTGGATGACTTTTCCATCCTGGCAGGAAGGAAGGAAAGAGGGAAGGAGGGAGGAAGGAAGGAAGGAAGGAAGGAAGGAAGGAAGGAAGGAAGGAAGGAAGGAAGGAAGGAAGGAAGGAAGGAAGGAAGGAAGGAAGGAAGGTGGGGGGGAGGAAGGATGAGCCCAGAGTGGGAATATTTATTTTTATTTTATGTAATCTCAGTTCTGGCTCTGTCCTCATTCTTTCCACTTTCAAAACAGACAGAAAACTAATTGCCACTGCCCTCAGTTTCTCATGGCCAGATGAAGGAAATGTTGTGTACTGGATGTAAACCAGGCAGGAATATGGCACATGACCTAATGGCTAGGTCCCCATTGGCCAATTTCCAATTATAGTCTGTAGATAATTATCCTATACAAGGTTAATGTTACATTGCTTTCTGAGTTCATGTTAATGGATTTGGATTTAAAAGACTTGATTTGGATCTTGATGCTCCTACATCCTGCCAATTTCCTTGGAAAAGTCACAATATCTTTCAGTTTATTCTTCTATAAAATGGAGAAAATAATGTTTATTCTACATTCTGTTACATTACAACTTCAAATTTTTCTCTGATGGATCAAATAAAAATAAACTTTCTTAAAAACAAAATGCCATATTTGTAAGCATAATAATAATAAAATAATAACAATAAGAAGAATGAAATATTTATATGGTGTTTTGAGGTCTTCAAAGCACTTTGAGTATGCTTTTTCATTTGGTCCTCAAAACTGAGGATGAGATTGATTAATTTGTCCAGAGTCATATAGCCTTTAAGTCTTAGAGGCAGAATTGAGACCTTTATGACCCTTAAGTAAAGCACTCCATCCACTTTATTACCATTTTGATTCCATTTTATATAAATGTGTTCAAACTAAATTTGGGAGAGAGGGAGAAAAGATCTAAATAGCTAAACTAAATCTTAATGAATTTTGTCATTCTCAATTAACTTAGTAAATTTTGGTAAAGATAGCTTCAGGAAAGCTTCTAAATATAGAATAATTTGAAGATTTTTTTCAAAAATAAAATCTATGTGAAGCAGTTAGGTGGTGTTCAGTAGATGGAGCACCAGTTTTGGAGTCAGGAGGACCTGAATTCAAAGCAAACTCAGGCATTTAATAATTACCTAGCTTGTAACCTTGGACAAGTCAGTAAACCCACTGCCTCGCAAATAAATGAATGAATGAATAAATAAAATAAAATTTATGAACCAAAGCTGATCATGATGACTTATATTTCAATGAAAATTATCACCTCAATTCAAATAAAAAGCAAAAGAATTGGCTCTAATTTACCAAAGAGCTTCTTTGCAAAGATGGAAATCAAGGATGGATTGCAAGTTCTTATTCAAACAAGAAAATATTCCTACAAAAAGGAAGTTGGAAATCATCCTTTCCCAAGAGTCCTGCTAACCTTCAAACTATATGCTACAAAAATCTTTATTACTCAGCATAAAAACAAATCATTACTAAGTCAATTACTTTGATATTTCAGGTAATACCTATATTTGTATATTTTAACATGTGTGTAACTGAATAAAATAATCAGAGGAACATAGGAATTAGGACTAGAAGAGTCCTAAGTCAGAAGTGTCAAAGTAGTAGACTTGAATCAGGCTAAAGTGCAATGAGGAAATATACATACATGCATACATACACATTTACACAGACATTCACACATGCATATTATATGTGAATGTTTATGTATATATGTATATTGTATGTGTAGTATGTATGTATTAATGATATATCATTCTCTACTAAGATCATAACATCAAGGAAGTGATGTCATGACAAGCAAGTGAATTGGATTTGAGTGAAGGAATAATGTGCTAAGTAAGCAGCCTTATTTTCTTCTCCAGAACCTTCTGGGTTCAGTGGCAAGATTTGGATCATAATGACTTGAGATGGCTGGACATGAGACAATCAGAATTAAGTGACCTGGGGTAGTGGGGAGAGAAGAGAGAGAAGAGAGAGAGAGAGAGAGAGAGAGAGAGAGAGAGAGAGAGAGAGAGAGAGAAGTTGATAATATTAATTTGCAGTTTTCCAAAGCAACATGTGGCCAGCAGAGATTTGGCAATTTTTCCCTAAGTGATCCTGTGGTAAAATCACCTAATATTTCAAATGAGGAAATGGGGCCAGAAAGAACAAATGACTTGCTTAAATAAGGTCATACAGTTTGTATGGGTCAGAAATGGAATTTGAACCCAACTGCTCTAACAGCAATTCCAGTGGTCTAATATTCTCATCTAACAAATGCTGATGCTAAGGTCTATAGAGGTTAAATAAATAAAGGTCACTCAGCTGATGTGTCCCTGCTTTTAGCACCTGAATTCAAGTCTTCTAGCCCCAGGTGCAATGCTCTATTTGTATGATATTTTTGTCTTTCATTCTTTCTTTTTGCAGTTAATTTTTTTTCTTTTTTTATATTTATTTTTTATATTTTTTAATTTTTGTACAGATGATTTTTTTATACATTACTAAAATATTCTTGTTTAAGAGTAAACAAAATATCCCTTCCCACAAAAATATAGACCCTCATGAGCAATAAAGGAAAGAGAAGTAAATAAAAATAAAATAAATTTTAAAAATGTGCTTCAGTCTGTATTCCAACACCACCAGCTCTGTAATGGGTAGATCACATTCTTTATGATAAGTCTATCACAAAAGCTACTTCCATATTTGTTCACCATTGTCATTGATCATCACAACTCCCTCCATTCATACCTCCCCACTTCCATATATTATATATTCTCTCTCCTTTCACTCTGTCCCTCTTCTTAAATGTGCTGTGGGGTAGCTGAGTGGCACAGTGGACTGATCACCAGCCCTGGGGCCAAGAGGCCCCGAGCCCACATACCACTCTTGTGGCCCAGCAACCACCCAGGCCTGTGGTCACAGATAGGCCATCCAATCCCAGCCCCTTGCAAGAAGTAAAAATGAAAATGTGTTATATCTGACAACTCTCCCCTATAGTCCACCCTCTCCTTCATCACTTACACCCCCCCTTCCCCTTGTCCCCCTTCTCTCCTTTTTACTTTAGATATCTATATCTCATTTATATATGCTCTTTCCTCTCCTAGCCACCTCTGATGAGAGTGAAGGTTCCCTCATTCCCTCTCACCTTCCCCCCTTCCATATCATTGCAATACCTCATTGCAATAAAAAATCATCTTATATGAAATATCTTAACCTATTTCACTTCTCTTTTCTCTTCCATTACATTTCCCTTTTAGCCATTGACTCCAGTTTTACATTATACCATATCTTCAAATTCAGCTCTCTCCTGTCCTTCATCTATAAAACCTCCTTCTACCTGGTCTATTAAATGAGAAGTTTCATATAAGTACTATCAGTATCATTTTTCTATCCAGGAATACATGCAGTTCATCATCATTAAGTCCCTCATATTTTACCTTTCTCTTCCACATTCTATGCTTCAAATAAGTCCTGTATTTGAAAATCAAACTTTCTGATCATCAGCTCCGGTTGTTTCAACAGGAACAATTGAAATTTCCCTGGTTCATTGAAAGTCCATCTTTTCTCCTGGACAATGATGTTCAGTTTTGCTGGGTAGTTGATTTTCAGTTGTATTCTGAGCTCTTTTGCCTTCCAGAATATTATATTCCAAGCCCTATGAGTCCTTAATGTAGTTGCTGCTAAGTCCTGTGTGATCCTGACTGAAGTTCCACAATATTTGAATTGTGTCCTTCTGGCTGCTTTTATAATATTTTCTCTTTGACTTAGGAGTTCTGGAACTTGTCTATAATATTCCTTGGGGTTGTATTTTTTTTGCATCTCTCTCCAGGTGGATTCTCTCAATTTTTATTTTTTCCTTCTGCTCCTAGGATATCTGGGCAATTTTCCTATAGGAATTCTTTAAAAATGAGGTCAAAGCTCTTTTCCTGATCATGACTTCCAGGTATCCCAATAATTTTTAAATTATCATTCCTGAATCTGTTTTCCAGATCAGTTGTTTTTTCAATAAGATGTTTCACATTTCCTCCTAAATTTTCCTTCTTTTGGTGTTGAAGTATTGTATCTTGACTTCTCGTAAAGTCAACAGCTTCCATTAGCTCCATTCTACATCTGAAAGATTTGTTTTCCTCAGAGAACTTTCTTATCTCTTCTTTTTCCATCTGGCCAATTCTGCTTTTTTAAAGTATTTTCCTCCTCAATAACTTTTTGAACTGTTTTATCCATTTGACTTATGCTGGTTTTTAACATGTTATTTTCTTCAGCATTTTTTTTTCATTTGCTTGTCTAAGCTACTGACTTCTTTTTCATGTTTTCCCTGCAAGTCTCTCATTTCTTTTCCCAATTTTTCTTCTATCTCCTTTACTTGATTTTCAAAATCCTTTTTGAGCTCTGTAATAGCCTGAGCCCAATTTCCATTTTTCATGGAATCTTTAGATGCAGAAGATTGTACTTCCTCACCTTCAGATTGAGTATTTTGATCCTTCTTGGGATCATAGACAATATATTTCTCAATGGTGTTCCTCTTTTTTCTCTTTTTACTCATTTTCCCAGTCTTTACCTGGTTTTGGGGGTGCTTCTTCAGTATGTGAAGCTCTGACTTCCCTCCTGGTCTGTGAATGACCACAAGCACATCCCTCTGCTATGGGACTGAGGTGTGTATAGGGGGTGCTGTTCTATGGGGGACCTAGACTATGATCAGGATCTGAATGTGGTAAAAGCCCCAGAGTCCTATTCCAGGTACAGAGTTCACTTCCCTACCTTTGGTAGGCTGAGCACTCAAGGCTCAGTTGCCTGGGGACCTCCTGCTTACCAGCTCTGCCTGCTTCCATTTCCTGGATTTGAGCTGCTGTGGCCACTACTGCTTGCTGAGTGCCCTGAGGGCTGGGCTTCACATGCTTGCTCTGGCAGAGGTTCCCCCCGCTGATCTTCCAAGTTGTGGTTTAAGTCAGGAAACTGTCCCTACTGCCATGAGCTGAGGCTCCCACATGACCTGGGGCTGCCTCCAGGAGGCTGAAGTTCCTTCACTCTGGCGGGCTACCCCTCTAACCCTGTGGCATGGAGCCTTTCCATTATTTTCCAGGTTACCTTGGTCTGGAGAATTGCCTCACTGCATCCTTCTGTGGTTCTGTCTCTTGAAAATTTAATTAGAGTCATAATTTTATGATTTTTGAAATATTATGAGAGAACACCTAGGAGAGGCTCATCTCCTATCGCTATCTTGGCTCTACTCCCCCTGTCTTTCATTCTTTAAGGAGACCACAACATCAGGGATCAGGGAGCTCATGCCATGACAAGCACATGAATTGGATTTGAGTGAGGGGGTCTATTGAGAGTTACTTGAGCAAGTTTGGGTCAGAGGTCAGTTACTACTAAATAACCTAAGCTTTGGTGACCCTCGAACTGAAGGCTTTCTGTGGAACTCTGATTTGATAACACAAATGCATTATTTGTGGCTTCACTTGTTGATAACCCTGTTCCAGAAGTTCTTGACCTAAGTTACATCCTGCTGGGTTACATCCTGCCCAAAATAACATTGCATCATTGTTATTTATCCTGTATGCTAATTTTATGGTTTTCTTCTATAAGAACTGTTTGATAAACTAGCTCTGCTAGCATTCCCCAACTGAGTGTATGTGCATTTCTTTTTCTCTACTGAGCTGAATGGATCCCCTGGTAGACAGGGGAACTCAACAGGGGGCTGGGCTAAGTCACCAGACTCACTTTCTTCTCCAGAGTCATCTGTGTCCAGAGACCAGATACGAATTGGGATGATTGGAGTTAGCCCTGAACAGGAGGTAATCAGGGTTCAGTGGCTTGCCCAAAGTCACATAGATAGCATCAAATGTCTGATGCTGTATTTGAACTCCCATCTACCTGAATATCCACTGGGCCATCTAGCTGTCCTTATTTTTTGTACCTCACTGATGATGTGCTCTGGTAAAATTTGGAGAAAATGATTATTGAGATGACTTCAAATATATTCTTAACTAGGTCATACAACATAGTATTGACACACCTGGAACCAAAGAAGTGATTCTAAAAATCCTTTCATGAAGATATCCTCCATGATATAAGAGAGGTCCTAGAATTTGGTCAGAGGGGCAATATTTCATCTGAACTTGGTTTTTCCTACTTTCTTAGCTTTTGGAAATCCATTTAAAATCTCTGTTTTTAATTTCCCATCCTATGTAACATGCATTCTCTGACTCCCCCTCCCCCCAGCCAAGCAAACTGTATCTTTTCAGAAGGTAATAGATAATCCTCAGAAGTCTATGGATATATTTTTTCTACTATATTTGTTCAACTCCGCCATGACTGTTTTCTTGTCATTGATACAGGCAAGTAAAGACTTTCCTCTCTTCCACTCAAATATTTAACAATAATTAGTGTTTTACAAAAGAATATCTGCTAAAAACTATGGGCAAGGATGATTACACAAACATTTCCACAAATACCTTCAGTTCATCTTCTCCATTATATTACCTTGGTTTGAGGAAGGGGAAAGCTCAAAACTTAGCTTAGATTCTATATAGCCCTGTGCCCAACAAAAATATGTATATAGATGACATTGATGCTAAACGAATCCTACTTTCAACTTTTACTGGCATGGGAAAAAAGAACTGTTCTTTGTTTTTTGTGCCATCAAAGCAAGACTTGTTGCAACATTCAGCCTGGACACTTAAGGCAAGATTTTTATCTAGTTCTTGCAACAAAGGTTAAACTCTATTCCTCACACATAGTACAGAAAAAAAAAATGAAGAAAACTAAACATAGTCCTTGCTCCCAAGAAGTTTTAAATCTAATGGAGCAGATGAAATGTTTCTATAACGAAATACAAAGCATTAAGGTATCACTGCTGAGATTTAGAGATAAAAGACAGAAGATTTAAGGCCACTGAAGAGGCAAAAGAATTTTAAACTCTCTGGGATGTTAAAACTGCTCAGGATTTTATTATGAAGGGTTAACAAACACCTTAGGACAGAGTGAATAACAAAATGGGGTTAAGTGGCTTGCCCAAGGCCACACAGCGAGGTAATTACTAAATGTCTGAGGCTAGATTTGAACCCAGGTACTCCTGACTCCAGGGCCAGTGCTCTATCCACTGAGCAGCCTAGCTACCCCATAGGTGGAAATTTGAAGGCTGAGGGTTGGGAATGAGAAAAGAGTTTATAAATTTTAAATTAAACAGTGAAACATTTCAAGAGCAAAGAACTTTCCACACCCTTAACAAAATTCCCAGATTTTTAACAGCATTAAAAGATTACAGATTTTGTTTCTGCTACATTCATAATTCTCTACATTAGTATAACCACACATATTCCACAGTTGTTCCCCTTTAAACTAATGGTATCACATTCAAATATAAACAGATCTCTGCAGCTGCATCTTGATTTAAAAAAGCATAAATCAACATTAACTATGTAGTACTGAATTTTTATTTCTTTTGTTGTTTAATTTGGTTTAGATACTCAGGAATTTTGCTCATGATTGGTGGTTGCTGGACTGCAAATGTTCTACCTCCTCCTTATAAAGTTTTCTTGTGTTCTAGCTTTCCCCAAGTTCTCTATCAGGGTCGTTGCCTCTGATGGAGTCTTTATTTGCTCCAGATATCCATTTCACTTATACATTGAAATCACTGGGTTATATGACCACATGATCCTTCCAGCTCTGAAGTCCATGATCATATAATTCATATTTGCTACTTTTAATTTTAAAGAATTAGCTAAAATATAGGTAACATATTTCTATAGGGTTTTGTGGCTGCAAAGAATTACACACACATACATATGACCACATTATCTCCTCTGCTTCTCAAACACTGCCATGAAGTAGAGAATAAAAGTCTTAATATCCTGAAATGACAGAGAAGAAAATGAAGGTTTGGACAGGTAAATGGCATGCTTCTACTTTTAAGAAACATAGCTAAGAAGAAACCAAACTCAGTCTGTTTTTTGTTGTTAAGTGGTAGGTACTTTCTACTACACCGTGCCAGAATTTTGAGAAAAATTGTTTATTGAATTGTTACAAAGATGTAGAAGTATGCTGAAGTCCCTCTATTTTTTTGTCATGTAAATGTCAAAATTGTTTGGGAAAAGTGTAGCATTGAACATTTTTCCCCTCCTTTCCCCCCCACCCCATTTTCAGAATTGCTAACTCTGCCAGAACTATTTATTTGCACAAAATAGCAGCATTTTCCCAAGTCACAAGAAAACAAAAGAAGGAGGAAATCCCTGAAAGGCTATTCCAGAATTTGCAAACTATTGATTTATTTCTTCTCTTTCTATTACGACCCTTTGATCTATGATTTTATCATCTGACCTGTTTTAAATTAAACTAGAAGAACAGTGAAGAAAATGAGTGATGGAAAGTGATAAGAGTTTGCCCTCATAAATCTGAAATGAAGACTACAGGCCACTTGCTAACCTATGCCAAATTGTTGAAATGCTGGTTCCCGTAATGTCTTCAAATTGGCAGTTCTTATGGAAAATCATATTGAAATTAAATTCACTTCTAAAAAAGAAATCTTTGAATGTTTAGGTTAAAAACAGATGCTCATCTTACCAAAGGGATTTTCAGTTTTGCAAATTCAATTCTTGTCTGATGAGGTTGGATTTTTTAAATATTACTTAGGATGAGGAGATCAAGAAGATAAGATGCCAATAGATTGAATAATTGATAGAGTGATTGATCAGATAGATAGATTTATTGTTGTTGTTTTGGGTTTACAAAGCAATTTCCTTGCAAGAGATTTATGGGATTTACAGTGCTGATTAAAATCCATCAATAAACACTTATTAACTACCAACTATATACCACACAGAGCAATTGCTGTTATTCTCATTTTCCATGTAAAGAAAGTACCTCACAGATCTGATGAGGGCTAAGATTTCCACCTAATTCTTCTGATGCTAAAACAGTGTTGCTGTTGTTGTTACTATGATTATTAATTTACTATCCCACAAAACTGCCTAACCCACAAACTTTCTTTCAGCAGTTTTAGATTTTCCTGAAAGAACTGGGTGGTCCAGTAGGTAGAATTATTGGACTTGAAATCAGGAAGACCTGAGTTCAAATCTCCACTGAGATATTTAATAACTATATGCCAATGGGCAAGTTATTTAACTTCTCTCAGTCTCAGTTTTGTTATCTGTAAACTGGGGATAATAGAAGCACTTATATTCCAGTTTTTTGAAGATCAAATGAGATAATGCGTGCAAAGCACAGAATTTGATAGAGGGGCAGCTAGCTGTCACAGTGTATAGAGCACCAGCCCTGGAGTCAGGAGTACTTGAGTTCAAATCTGGCCTCAGATACTTAATAATTGCCTAGCTATGTGACCTTGGGCAAAGGCATTTAAACCCACTGAATAGCAAAAAGAAAAAAAAAGAATTTGATAGATAGTAGATACTTAAATAAAAACTGGGGCTGTTCATTCCAGGATGCTTGCCTATCTAGAGCAAGTCAAAAAAAACTGCCTTTATGTTTTCATCTTTTCTATAATATCATATCTATGTTTGATGTTAGATGCTAAAAGAAAAAAAAACTTGTAATAGATCAAACATTTTAAAAAAAAAGAACAAAAAGTACAGGAAAATGAAGGCACTGAGTAATCCCAAATTATTTTCCCCAAAGAATCATCTTTTTTAGCCTGGGGAAAATAGCACAAACGATGGGTCAAAGATCAATTTATTAGTTGATTAGGTCCTCTAAGACAAAGGAACTCACCTATGGTAGCTACTTCTTGAAAATAATTTTCTACAGAAAGTATACAGTCTGAAAGTTTTAGTTTTAATTAAACATTATTATTTGCAAGTTGCTAAAATAAGTTGTAACATTTGATATCATTATCTATTAACTTTAGTGCCCTAAGGACGGTTCATAATCCTTGTTCTATTTATGATTCTGTATGTGCTAGTTCATCACTCATTGTAAGATAGTTTCAATGGATCTTATGACATTATTCCTATTCTATTTGCCCCCTCCCCAAAATTTGCTCCAAATTTACTAACCTTAATAGCCCATTAATATGAAATATGCTTCTCATGAGGTTTATGATTCTTCAATGGTCAGGAAGGAAAATTACTGAAAGGAATAACTGAAGGATCAATTAAGTGAAGGATTCACAGGTGTGTTGTAATCGAGTTAAACTCTGCATTTTTCAAAGCTTTGACAGTTAATTGCTCATGAAAATTGCAAAACAAAAAGAAATAAAGAAGGGCAAAAAGAAGTCCTTAGTTGAATTTGAATATTTTCTTATCAGTTTTTCAAATCTTTTACAGATCCCTTCAATTGCTAATAGATTCCCCCAAAGTATTAATTTATTAAGAATCTACTATGTGCATGATTCTAATATAAGTATATAAAGATCAAAGAAATGAAAGAAAAGAAAAAGGAAAGTAAAATGTAAAAAAAATAAGAATAAAGAAAAAAGAAGAGGGAGAACAGAAAGATAGAAAAGAAAGGAAGGTAAAGGGCAAAAAACAGTTCTGAATCTCAAGAAGCTTACATTGTACTGGTCAGGAAATAACATATTAAAGGGATGTCTTGGTAAATGATCAGTAGCTGACTGCTCCACAAACTTTATCTGTATTACTACCATTTTCTCTATAACATTTTTGAGCCTACACAATCAAAAGAACAATAAATTAAGGACTAATTTTCAGTTTTCTGATTTCTGAGCCAATTCTCTGAAATATGTATACATACATGTATTGGTGAGTTCATAAGTTTGAACTTAAAATACTTAATTTAAGCACAGTGTTAAACACCAAAGATTGTCCTAATAAGGAACATATGTTAACCTCTAGAATTTGATTTAAAAAAAAAACAGAAACATGTTAACATATACATTTAATGATATTACTATACGCTTCTGGATAAGCATGTATGTGAGGAGGTAGTTTAGAAAAACGGACACCAAAAGGGAATTTCAGAGAGGGATTCTTATACATTTCCACATTTCCAGAAAGCAGGATCTGAAAAAGCTACTTTGGGAGCAGTCTTCTACTCAGGATAGTCTGGGGGAGCTAAACATTAGACATTCCATTAAAAGGAGTGCCTTCTCAATTATGCTAAAGGCCATATCAAAGTAATATGAAATTTCCACCTCCAGGATGTCAGTGTCACCCAGTGACTACAAACAATGGGGAATAAAGGCCAATATGATATGTCCCTCAATTTGGTTAAAATGGTGCATGACATCACCTCTAGGCCAATGTAGGAAGACAAGGGGATGTGATGGGCATAATGGAGGAAAATGACACAGCTTGGAGCAATACACGACCAAACCTAGGTCTGCCAAGAGATATTGGCAGGTAAGATGGTGTTCTTAAGGGGAAACCATGTGAAAGGGAAAGGGAAAGATGGATGGCACTTTGATTTAATCAGAGTGGGCAGACCCCTTTGAGAATCAGACTTTCCAAATAAAAGGTACAAAAAAAAGGAACAGTAAAGCAAAATTCAGATCAATTTGCATAGAATCGCACAATATCCTTTTATGGTCTTCTCTAGCTCAGGTAACTTGGAGAACTTTTCTTCTCTGCTAAAAAGAATATCCTACAAAATTTGTCTTAACAAAATTTTTATTTCAATTAAATCTTATGTCCTTATTATAAGAAAATGAAATGTGGAACCTTTTAGATGAGGGAATTTAAAATTTCAGATTGGTCAATTGTCATGCTGATAAAATAGAAAACACATTTACAAACAAAATTAATTTTTTATATTCAGTATTGGTTTTTATATTTACTATTATTTATTCCCCCATTGGGAGAATGAGATTCTGCTAAGAAATTAATAAAAGTACATTTTTTATAAGAATATAGACTCTAACACAAAAATGAATTCATTTAAAACTTGCCTGAATAACTTTAGTTGTTACAAAAGGTTCAGGGACGGTATATATAAATAAATTGAATAATAAATTTCAAAACGGTGCTTAAAAATAAGTTATTTACAATAAGATTTTTTCAACTTCTAACCATATTTAAATCAATAAATTCTATTAGAAGCAAATCTTTCTTTAAGGCATTTAGAAGATAGACCACACTTCATTCATCTATTTTTTTTTTTTTTTTTGCCTTTTGCAGGGCAATGGATTTGAGTGACTTAGGCAATGTTACATAGCTAAGTAAGTATTAAGTGTCTGAGTTTGAATTTGAAGCCAGAAACTCTTCCAGAGACAGTGCTCCCTTGCTGTCCCTGTCATTCATCTTCTAAGACAACAAATTTTGCTGGTATTCCTTTTCTTAAAAGTGAACTGAGGCATGATATTCATTAAATAACAGAATCATATTCTAATTTCACAAATCTTTATATCATTCACCTAATTATCACTATAACATTGTAAGAACTTAAAGAATCTTAAACATGGGAATACGTAACAGATGACAAAGCTAAGCGCTTGATTAGCTGTTTGGAATATAGAGAATTGTAAGCCAAATGGTTCAAACCTTGTACCTGAATCTTACTATAGAAATTCAATATCAGCCTCAGTATTAGCCTATAAGGATTCAGGTTGGTGTTTTTTTTTAATTTTTAATTTTTAAAAATTTTTTTAATAATCATCTGACATGATTATAGAAATTTGCCTTTAAAGAACAGGAATATAAGGGAAAGTGTTTGCTTATTTTGATATCAATCCCAGGTAAAGAATATAGATGGCCACCTGAATTGAGCCAGGATTAAATTCAACCATGTAGGCTATTGTAAATGCTAAGTTAGGAAAACTGAGTCAGGGTAATTTTATCTCAGCTCATACTGTTTGTCATTTTCCCGGTCTTTCCCAAGAGAATCCCACCTGCATGTAATATCCAGAGAGTTACATCAGGATCATTTTCCCAATAGTATTCTTTGATGATTATACTGGGGGACAGACTCAGAATAATATCAGTTAACAATCCCATAGGGTCTTAAATAGTAAATTCCAATAATCAGATCTTCAGGTGAGTTCAGGTAAGTTCATTTCACCTGATAATGACTATAATTTCACATTGTAACAATAAGAGCTTCACAGAGAAATCACAATTATCGTGTCAATATTGCAAAAATGATTTTGCTTTAAGATGATTAATAACAAACAACAAAGACTTGGAATGTATTAATACAATAATTCCAAATGGCATATAGTTATTTTATGAAACCTTGTCTATCCTATAATAAAACATGTTCAGTTATTAACCATGCTGAAATAGACATAAGCATCAGACTATAGCTCTCAGAATCCCTTTAAACAATAAGATCTTTAGATTACTGAAGCATTTTGCATACATTTCTACATATGTTCTAATTCCAGATTAAACAAAGAAAAGAAAAAATCAGATTTCCAATTAGGGTTATACAAGATAGCTCATAAATTACTGCTCCTAACTAACATCCAATTTCTATACTGAAATCTTATTCCTTAGAACAAAAAATAAAAAAATGAGAGATCTTTAACTTTATAACTTTATTGATTTATCATCTCTTTCAAATTATACTCATATCATTCTGAAAAAAAGGAGATACTTCAGGAATGACAGCTTATTTTAGGCTTTGGTATGATAGCAGATTTAACCTCAAGATTTAGCTTTAGGGGTCAACTAGGTGGCACAGTGGATAGAGCACCAGCCCTGGAGTCAGGAGTACCTGGGTTCAAATCCGACTTCAGACACTTAATTACCTAGCTGTGTGGCCTTGGGCAAACTACTTAACCCCATTGCCTTGCCAAAAAAAAAAACCTTAAAAAAAAGAATTAGCTTTAGATCTGAGAAGTTCAGTTGCTTGATTGTTGACTGTTTCTCTGAAAACATCACTTTAAGGGTGACTCAAGGGCACAGTAAACCTAAGAGTCTCATTAATCACAGTTATGGATATAATTATTATCAATATCAAATTATTATTATAATAAATTAGCTTACAGATGAAAGTTTATTAGACTTGCTACAAATCATAGAAAAAACTTTTACAAAAATATTTCTTTTCTAGACAAATATTCTTACTAAAGATATTTCCCTTTCTTAACTTCTAAAATGACATATTTCTCTTTCTTATTCAGTCTTAACTTTAAATATCATGAATAAATTCTAAAAGTTTTCAAAACAAATAAATCCTAATTAACATAAAGTTTCTAGGTACTACCTTACTTTAGCTAAAAGTTATTTCTTTCAATTGGGAGGAGTCCCCATTGTTTTTTGGCAAGGGAATGACTTTGACTTGCCCAAGGTCAAATTTGCAGTTCCTCCTGACTTCAGGGACAGTGCTCTATCCACTGCATCACTGCTCTGTCTACATTTTTTCAAAGCCAGAGTACATGCCTTATTATAATAACAAACTTTATCAGATCTTTAAAATTTTGCTCACTAGATTTTCTCTATAAATATATCACTATAAAGAATCCTTCATAGATAGTTCACTCAAACCTTAGAATAACAGTACAGGTGAATAGCAGTAACAAATTAACATATAAAATATATCTTGAAAATTATACCCTATTTTGTGCAAGGATTTCCATAGGAATTCCATAACACAGAGAACTCTTACAATATTAGATTTTCTGTTTTTAATACCTAGGAAAATCAAATTGATCAAAACCATAGCCCCAAATCTCATAATTTTCATAAGTAATAGCCAAATTTGAATAAATTTCTTTTCAATATATGCAAAAAGTTGGAATTTATAATTTCATAAAACTATAATACTTTAGAATATTATAGGAAATGATCAGCAATGTTAAAAAGAAAATTTATGATTTTCATATTGATCTTTATACTGAAAGCAAACATGATTATAGAACTCTGACCAACTCCATAGAGACTGGTTCAGTAAGGAAGAAAATAAGTATCTATTAGTAGATAGAAGGAATAATCTGCCCAATAGATTAAAAGAGAAATTTCAACCAGGTTATACAATTACTTCCCAAATTTCACAAAGAAAATTTAAGAGTATAACAAGAACATAAAATATTATTTATTTTACACTTGAAACAAAATTACCTAACATGTGATCTTAATTTAGTTAAATATTTTCAGATTTTAGCTTACAATTCACATGAACATTGACATTGAATGATGTTCATATCTAAAAGCCATATAAAATTATGAAGTAATTACATCCAATTAAAAATAATAGAAACAATTATATTTATATAGAATTTACCTATGCCACGTCCTTTACCATCAGGTGATCTTCACTATGACCCAGGAAGATGTATGTCATCATTATTCCTTTCCAGGACAGTAAACTGAAGTAGAAATTTCTTGGGGCTAATATAGCTAATAATTTTCTTAATGTCAAATAACAAACATCATGTGACTATGTTTTTATTCTCTTCAGGACAGAGGTTTGGCTTAAATTAACCCAAATGCAGATTTATTAAAGCTTATAATGATGAAGGGAAAATAGTTTCTGCCATTACAAAGATTGGGATTCTTAGAAATGAAAAACTCATGACAAGCCCTGGAAGTATGAAAGTTCAGGATTATTTTTTTTTTTGACAAGCCTGCAAACTTCACAGATTGAACTTTTTCCTGGAGAGATAATAAGTTACTTGAGGACAGGCTAAAAAACAAAGGTCTAGGGAAGAATGCTTGAAGCAAAGAGAGAAAGGAAAACAGTCATAAGAAATTACTGATTGGGGCTTATGGAAGCCCTCAGAAAATATAAACAGTCACAACTGATATTTTCCTAATATTAAGAAACCAGACATAGATATTTCTCCTTCACCAATAACAGTTTAATTTTATAATTCTCTCTCTCTCTCTCTCTCTCTCTCTCTCTCTCTCTCTCTCTCTCTCTCTCTCTCTCTCTCTCTCTCTTCTTTCCTCTCTGTCTCTTTCTATAGAAGACAAATTAGAATGATTTCTAGCTCCAAATAACCTTTTCCTTCTACTTGCCCAAAGACTTGGAATCTTCTGCCTTTATCTTTGAGATTTATCAGATAAAGAACTGTTTTCATTCCTGCCTCCCTCATTCCTATCCTCTTGGGGATTTTAAACTGCAAATACTAGAAATACATCTAAAGTTTTACAAACAGTCTGAAATCACTCTTATCATCAGGTTAAAAGTTACTGCTACTTTTGGGATCCAGGCAAAGAAAACTAAGGAATTTGATTTAATGCTAGCAAGACATGGTCATTTCTCCTGTCAGAAATCTCTAAGATCTGTCACAGGGAGAGATACTTTAAAAAGTTGAATAATTGAATAGTAAAAAGAAAAAAAAAAAGGATTTTATATAATAATTGGAGGGTTTCTTATAAATTTACTCCTGAAATTTTGGTTGATTAACCAGATGATCTAACTTTTATTCCTAGATTAAAGCTGATTAAAGTCTGATTCCCCTAGAATTTACTTATTTCTCAGATGAACCCAATTTTCAATTTAAAACCATTGTTCTTACAGTTTCAGCATTTCAGAAATTCTATTCCCTGATAGATTGACTTGGTACTTAATATAGTTTTCCAAATTTAAAAGGACTATATATTCACCTTCCTTTTTTCTTCCTTGAAGGGATGGGTGGGGTTCAATTCAAGGGTCTGGTCCTTAGGATGGGTGGAAACACTCTCTTTAGCCCAATTGTTCTCCAAGGGGAAGGGAGATAAGAAGTGGTGGAGTGGACTAAGATGTGAGTTAAGCAGCTGCAACACAGACTGCACTGAGAAATAAATTTACCTTCTTTACTACCTAATTCTGGAAGGTCCAGGGCTCTGCCCCTTAACCATCTTAGGCAAGGTGATGCAGGACTTAGGAAGGGAGTGGAAAGGGAAACAGCAGCTGTAACAGTGGTGAAAAAGAGGGAAAGGAGGAGATTGGACAAGTTTATGGGAGAAAAGAAAAAACAAATAAATCAAAAACTTACAAACCAGAGAGTATAAATTACATATCTATAGCTTTTAGGCTAGTCCCTCTCATGAATTTAGGTCCATCTTTAATTTATACCAGTTCTGGTAAAATTGACTTTAGATCCATGACCAATTTAGGGGGTACTCCAGAGAAGAGCTTCTTTAAAAGAAAATGGTTTTTAACCTGAGCAAGTTTAGAGAAATATGGACATGGGCCAAACTGCTATAAGTCCAAGGTTATTAGAGCAAGAAATTCACGGGGGCAGAGACACCCCATTTACAAAGCTATGATTCCAGGTATGGACCTGGGGGAACCCATCACAGCTTATGAAATAGAGGGGTTGGTTACCCAATTCTCTAATATGGTTTTGGAAGGGATTCTTATACTATTTCACTATCAAAGATGAGACCTGAAACAAAAGCAACTTTGAGCTTATCCATCCATAAAACATACCAACTCAGAATGGTGTAGAGGAACTTAAGATCAGCCATTCCAATAAAATGAGTGCCTTATCAGCTGTGCTAAAAACCTCCACAAAGCAATGTGAACCATCCACCTCCAAGAATGTCAGTGCCATCCAGTGACTGAATTCATTGAGGATTAGAGGTCAACAGTTTGCATGTAAGCATACTAAAGTATCTCATACTTTAGTAGTGCAATAGTGAAGGAATGCAGTAGAGAATCAGGGCACAGGGAAACCAAAGTCACTTTGAACTCAAAGGTTTTGCCCTTTTAGGGCAACCAATGCAAGCTACTCCTTGGGACCACCCTGTGACATACATATTGGAGAATGCCTGGAGACAGATGCCAAACCATACCTCCTGACTACTGGAAAGGTGTTTGAGAGAACTTTCTTCCAGTGTATCTTCTCTCTTTGTTTTTTCCCCCTTCTAGATTCTCTGACTGTCTGTCTTTGTCTCTATCTGTAACTGCCTGTCTCTCTTTCTCCATCTCTGTGTCTCTGTCTCTCTGTCTCTCTCTCCCCTCCCCTCATCAGACACACATGGTCTTGGTCTGGCCATATGACTGGAATAATATGACCCCAGCTCCATGTGTTTGGTTCTATTGATGTAAAGAATCCTGGGCATGGGAGAAAAGGGATCAAAAGGAGACAAACTCTGTTTTGTTTGCATTGTTCAGGGAATCTTCCTACTTCCCTTATCATCTAATTTAGGCCATACCTGAGGGCCTGACTTTCAACCTGATTTGCATTGCATTGTCTTCTGGTGGGGCAGCCAGAGAGCACAGGCCCTAGAAACACCTAAGACCACCCAAAAGAGGCTAATCCCCAAAAGGCAAAATCTCCAATGTGGGACTTGGGTCACTCCCAGGTCAACACCCCTCTCATGGACTCTGAAGGAGAATTTAAGGGAATTGAGGAAGGGGCTCCATCTCTTTTACCTTCCAGCCTTCTTCTGAATCCTGGTCAGCTGGCCTGGACAATTCAATCAGCAATCCACTGGTCTTCTCTTTAAACTCTTTGTAACTTCTCTATTACATTCTTAATATGTTGCAACTTCCTTTAATAAATCTGTTTTCTTTCCAAAACCTGCATTCCTTTGGTCTGAGTTGTGATTCATCAGAGGGGGTAGAACCAAACCCAATAAACAAATCAGTGGCAACATTATATTGATCTAAACTCCTCTTTCTCTCTTCTCTCCCCTCAGTTTTTCTTCTCTTTTCCCTTTTTTAATTTGGTTATTTCTTTCAGGACTTGTAACCACCAATATGACTGCAATTCCCTCCTGGATTCACTTGGGTCTAAGCCCAGACACTTCTTGTGATGGTTTTCTATTTTCTTTCTTTCTTTCCTTCAAATATTTTAGTCTCAGTTTTTGTTAGTCAGCCTGTCCTTTAAGTAGTTAGGTATGTTGCTGCTTCTTAAGAGAACTAAACCTGTGAACTGTTTTTGGTTTCCTTATGACCTTTGCTGTAAAACATGTGAACTTTGCTATAACCAGTGAATTAAAATGTAGCATTTCTTAACTCCAGACACAGGTAGTCTATCTGTGAGTTTTTCACTTAGAATTGAAACCAAAATTTCAACCCTTTTCCCTGAAGGCACCCACTTTCCCATTATAAGTAACATTTTGGACACAAACTAATGGAATCAGGAAAAATCTTGTATGTAAGGTGAATATTAAGAAAGTACTGGAAGTGATTCTAGACAGAGGCAGTGGGGAGAGTTTACATTCCAGCCATGGGGATTTGGGGATTAATCAATGGAAAATCACAGAAACTAGAGATAGACTGTTTGATTTTGAAGGAAAGAGATGATAGTTTAATCTAAATAAGTATCTGAAGTCAGATTTGAACTGGAGAACATGGTAATTTGAAGTTTCTTTGTCATTCCCCTTCTTAGAATGGGATATAATTTTTTTTTCCAATCCAGTGGCTACTGTTGAGTATTCCATTTTTTTGGAATTTTGTGTGCAATACTTTAAGTATTATTAAGATTTAAAATAATTTAGCTGGAATTCTGTTATGTTCACTAGCCCTAATTGCTAGCAATATTTCCTAAGTTCCATTTGACCTTATTTTCCAGAATGTATGACTACTATAGATCAGTAACCATTATGTTTAGCACTGAAATTAAGATTATTCTAATAAAGTTCTTCTATAAATTCTTGCTACTTTTTCTTAATCTCTTCTATTTCTATTAAGTTTCTGCCATTTTTGTCTTTTATCATGCCCATTCTTGCAGTAAATGTTCCTTAATCTCTTCAGTCTTCTTGAGAGGATCACTTGTCTCCATTCTAATGTTTTCTTTTATTTCTTTGCCTTGTTCATTTAAGAAAACCTTATCTCTCCTTCCTATTCACTGGAATTGTTCATTTAACTGGATATATGTAGTTCCCTTTTTCCTTTCTCTTCTCTCTTCCTTCGTTTCTTAGTTAAAAACCTAACCAGACCTTTCCCCCAAGATGATGCCAATGCCAAAAAGGGGAGTAGTTGTCCCCACAAGACAGAAGTCAAGTCCAAGGCCTTGAAGGCAGTGATGAAGGATGTCCATAGCCACAAAAAAAGAAGAAGATCTGAACCTCCTCCACTTTCTGGAGACCCAAGACACCAAGATTTCAAAGGTAGGCCAAATACTCTTAGAAAAGTGCCCCTCAAAGAAACAAGTTTGATCATTAGGGCATCATAAAGTTCCCCTTGACCGCTGAGTCTGCTATGAAAAAGACTGAGGATAATAACACCCTAGTCATCATTGTGTATGTCAAGGCCAACAAGCAGCAAATCAAGCAGGCTGTAAAGAGGTCATATGACATCGATGTGGCGATATGGTCTAATGGAGAGAAGGCCTATGTCCAGTTTGCTCTAGGCTATGATGCTTTAAGATGTTGCCAGTAAGATTGGAATCATCTGAACTGTCCAGCTGCCCTGCTTCTTCACCTACAATAAAAAAGTTTTCCAGGAAAAAAAAAACCTAACCAGAAAATTATTTTGGTTTCTTGCAGTTTTTTCCTTTGGGATGTTTTGTTGTTGTTGTTGCTGTTGTATCCAGTACAATATAACAAACATCTTTTCATACTCCTTCAGATATTCTCTCATACATATATAATCTCTTAAGCCTATCCATCACCTGGATTGTAGGATGTGTCCAGGGAAGACTAGTGCCTCAAATGTGAGGACTGTTGAGCTCTTTCAGATCTGGTATCCTCCTGAGCCATCTAACTCTCACCTGTGACTCTAAGAAGCCCTGGCATGCACAGTGGCCACATCCTAGTAAACCATTTGATTTACTGACTAAATAAGGTTGAAAGTAATCAAAGGGGTCTCAAATTCATTGCTGAATTGGGCAGTTTTAACTCAAGCCTGTGAACACATCCCCTGGTGGAATGGGTGGATGTGGACAATTTGTTCCAATGGCCATGAAGGCAGCTGACTGTGGAGCTCCTAGAGTTTGATTAGACATCAAAGTAAGCAAGGTTGGTCACTACCTTTCCATTCATCATCCTAACTCCATCTTGTCATTGGACTGTGATGGATTGGAAGAGAGAGTAAGGTTGAAGACTTTGCAACTCAGCCATACTTAGATCCAATTTATAAAAGAATAAAAAGACATCAACCATTTTTAGCATTTTTATCTATCTCAAAGTCCTACAGCAACAGACAAGTGACAAAGCAATGGGTGTGGATCCACTGTGCACTGTATTCACAATCTTTACACAGAAATTTGTCTGACAAAATAATTATCTTGATAGTATAAATTATAGATCCCAAGTCATAGGATCATCTCTTTACTGGAAACAGCAGTGTGATTCAGCAGCCTTCTGGGTGTCTGATCAACCTTTAACTACACTGCTCTCCTCCTGGTGTGAGGAAGGGAGCTAGAAAAGTTACCCTAAATATTGTCTGCTTACCCAATCCTGTCCTGATAACTATGGCAGGCAGGTAGCCTACCCTGTGGTCAAAACAAAAAAAAGTATAAAAACTTGCTCAAAGATTATTTTATTCACCATTGGCATTTGAAATGTGTGCATACTCATAGACAACATAAGAGCCAATAGGCAAATGGCTCTTTTTGCAAGAGACTTCAGGAGGTATTACATTCAAATAGGAGTCCTGAGTGAAATAAGGCTGGCAAATATTGGAGAACTTACTGAAGTTAGAGCTGACATATTTTTCTGGAGTGGCTGCATTCAAAGGGAGTGTTATGAAATCAGTGTAAGGTTTTGCAATCAAAACTAATCTTGACAAGTTTTATGTTTACCAAAATGAGTGAACTGCAGTTTCAATATAGTGTGATGGCCATTTGAAGGGAAAAAAAACCAAGCCACTATCATCAGTACCTATACTCCCAGGAAGAGGAACCCCGATGAGGTTAAAAATAAATTTTTGTGAAGATCTAGAGACCCTCATCATCATTTGAATCAAATGAGGCTCAGACTACCAGACATATCAGAGAGTACCTGGAAGAAATAGAGTTGGAAACAAGAATAGTAATGGTCACTTACTAATGAAAACTTGTGCATCTTATGACTTTCTTATCATGAAAACTATCTTCCATTTAACTGGACTCAATAAAACTTCCTGGATAGAACCTCCCAGCCAGTATTGACATGTAATGGACTATGTGATTATAAGGAGAAGAGACAGGTAGGATATGAAAATGACAAAGACAATGTATGGTACAGTGCTGGACTGATCACAAACTTATCTTTCCATATATAATAGTCATACCAATACATTATTGGTGGAACTGTGAACTCATCCAACCTTTCTGGAGAGAAGTTTTGAATTATGCCCAAAGGACAAAAAAATGTGCATACCCTTTGATCCACCAATACCACTACTGGGTCTATACCCTGAAGAGATTATGAAAAAGAGTAAAACCATCACTTGTACAAAAATATTTATAGCAGCCTATTTGTGGAGGCAAAGAATTGGAAATTCGGTGAATATCCATCAATTGGAGAATGGCCTAATAAACTGTGATATATGTATGTGATGGAACACTATTGTTCTATTAGAAACCAAGAGGGATGGGCATTCAGGGAAGCCTGGAAGGATTTTCATTAACTGATGTTGAGTAAAATGAGAAGAACCAGAATATTGTACACCCTAACAGCAACATGGGGGTGATGATCAACCTTAATGGACTTGCTCATTCCATCAGTACAATAAACAGGCATAATTTTGGAATATCTGTGATGGAGAATGCCATCTGTATCCAGAGAAAGAATTGTGGAGTTTGAACAAAACCAAAGACTATTGCCTTTAATTTAAAAAATAACATTATATAATTTTGCTATCTTATATTTTGTTTTTTTGCTTAAGGATATAATTTCTCTCTCATCACATTCAACTTAAGTCAATGTATACCATGGAAAGAATGTAAAGAATAGCAGACTGACTTCTGTGGGGGGTAGGGGGAGGAAAGTGAGATAAGGGGAAAAATTATAAAATTCAAAAATAAATTAATTTAAAAATATATAATAGTCGTATTCAAACAAAAGAGTGGGCTCAAGTTGGCATCAGTAGAATAGAAAAAGAGTAGGAAAGCTTTCATAAATTTTGTTTACAACACTGAATTTGCTCATTTGGATCAGAATACTTACAAACATAAAGATTGGTTTTAAGAAAATGATGGGGAAAGAGCAGCTAGGTGGTGCAGTGGATATAGAAACATTACTACAAAAAGTAGAACTCGAATGGGCTGGCCACCTTGTTCAAATGCCAGAGGTACTCTGGAGTCAGGAGGACATGAGTTCAAATCCAGCCTAAGAAGCTTAATAATTTCACAGTTGGGTGACCTTGGGCAAGTCATTTAACCCCATTGTCTTAAATAAAAAAAATAAGAAAAGAAAATGATTGGGAAATACAGAAGCTGCTAAATGAAAAATGAGAACTCCATAGGGTTTACCAACAGGATAGTTCATCCATTTCTAAGAAGGCAGCATTTAAATTCATCAAAAGTAAAGTACAAGTAATGTTAGAGAGATGAAATATTCTTGCCTCAGAAGCAAAGCAGATGAAATCCAGTTTTCTGCAGATAGGAGTAAACCAAAGTGTTTTCATGAAACCTTGAAGGCTATTTATAGACTAAAGACATATAGTGCCTCTCAACTACTAAGTCTGATGGAGCCACATTGATTAGTTACAAGGACATGATTCTAGAGAGATGGGTTGAAAACTTTCAGCTGAGATTTAGAAGATGTGGATTCCATTGCTTTACCCAAGTTATCTTACATTTTCCTGGTTATATGGTATGAGGAGGTTATTACTCCAGGAATTCAAGGATGCCTCCATTGTCCATCTCTATAAAGGTAAAGAAAATAGATTGTCCTGTGACAATCACAATCTTATTTCTCCCTTAGTCATTGTTGACAAGATTCTTGTCAGAGTCCTTCCAAATGGACCAATCTTGCACCTGGAATATGATCACCTATACGTGAGTTAGTATGACTTCAGAAGGAACAGTCGATATAGTGTTTGCTAACCAACAACAACAGGAATAATACTAGGAGAAGAATAAAAGTCTGCATAGAACATTTGTAGATCTTACCAAGGCTTTGAAACTGTCATTCATGATGGTATATGGAAAACTGTCAAAATTTGGCTTTTCAGAAAAGTTCATCAATATTGTACATCAATTTCATGCATGCCTAATTTCTGGATAGTGGACAATGCTCTTGAGATTCCCTGAACACCAATGAAGAGAAACATGGATGTGCCCTGGCTCCCAGGCTTTTTAACAAAACATTTTCAACTATAATGTCAAAAACCTTCACTGAAGATGAACACAGTATCAAGGTCAGCTACTGTACTGATGCAAATTCTTCAATTTGAAAAAAGCTACAAGTTAGACCAAAGTTGAGGGAGTGTTGATACATGATTTTCTGGTTTCTAATGATTGTACACTCAATGCAACCTCAGAAGCTGAGATACAACAAAGTATGGGTTGATTCTTTGCTGCTTGTGCTAATTTTGTCTAACACTTAACACTAAGAAAAATGGCTCCATCAGTCAGCATCACACCATCTATATGTGGAACTATTGGTTACAACAAATGGAAAATTTTTGAATACTGTGGATAGGTTTACTTACTTGGCTAGTATATTTGCCAGAGATGCTCACATTGATAATGAGGTTGATATATGCAGGATTTGGGAGGCTCTAAAAGAAAGTATGAGAGAGAAAAGGTATTGGACTGACTACCAGACTGAAGGTCTACTGTCATTGTGCTGACACTGTTGCTTTTTGCCTGGGAAACCTTGACAGTGTACCAGTGGCATGTCAGGAAATCGAATCACTTCCATATACATCACCTTAGGAAGAGTCTGAAGATTGCTTGGCAAGAGAAGACACCAGACAATGAGGTCCTTTCTTGAGCTAAACTTCCAAGCATTTAAACATTATTACAAAGAGTATAACTTGAATGGGCTGGCCACCTTGTTCAAATGCCAAAGGTACTCTTTCCAAAATGGCTATTTCAAGGATTAACTAGGTGGCACAGTGGATAGAGCACTGGCCCTGGAGTCAAGAGTGCCTGAGTTGAAATCCTGCCTCAGACACTTAATAATTATCTAGCTGTGTGGCCTTGGGCAAGCCACTTTTTACCCTGCAAAAACCTTAAAAAAAAAAGACTATTTCATAAAGAACACATACAGGCCAAGTGCTAACAAAGGGTCAGAAAAATTGATAAATGGACACTTTAATGCTCTCTCTTAAGAGCTTTGGAATTGATTGTGTGGCATGGGAACAACTGGCAAAGGACTACCAGTTATGGTAATCCCTCCTATCAAAGAGAGTGATGTGCTCAACAAGCAAGGCAGCTCAATGGAAATGTGAGATGCACAAATTTAGAGAATCCACCCCAGGTGTTCACAAGGACTATTTGTGTCTAACCTGAGGTAGAACAATCTGAGCTCATATTGGCCTGACTAGTTATAGTAAGACACACTCACTGTAATTTGTCGCTAACATTGTGATGTTATTTTAAGTGCTTTTAGATAATGAGGGATATGAACCAATAAATGAGTTTTAACCTCCAATTATTTCATAAGGGAAAAATGCTTAGATTAAAAAGTAAATGGTTTGGTGTTTTTCCCCTTATTTTTTTTTCAATTTGAGTCTAAATATTCCAATAAGAAACTCATAATCTGAACCACAGTCTTCTCCAGGTCTTCTTTGTTTGTGGAAAGCTCCTTTTATTGGATGTTGAAAAGGAGTGCAAGATATCTTTACAAAACTCTTTTAGTCTCTGTCCTGTTTAATTTTCATATTTCAAGTCTTTTGTTTTGTTTTGTTTCTTTTGAAAGGTAATGAGGTTAAGTGACTTGCCCAAGGTCACACAGCTAGGTAATTATTCAAGTATGTGCGTATGGATTTGAACTTAGGTCCTCCTGACTCCAGGGCCAGTGCTCTATCCACCCAGCTGCTCCTAATTTTTGTATTTCAAGCCAATTTTGCTTGTAGTTTGAATTATCCTTTAATTTCTTAATTTAGCATTTTAATCCCCTGTACTCAACTTGACATCTTTTTGGTGTCACTTTTAGAAGTTGTTTTAGTTCTTCATAGAATTTAACAACTCTAGACCCTTTGGCAATACTGATTGAAGATAAAATTCTGTTATTTCGATATTAAATGGTTTACAATGGATATGAATAAATACCATTTTTCCAGTTTTGAGATTTTATCCTGTATTTTTTTTAATGTTTTCTTTTTTTTCTTTTATTGACTGTGAGGGCTAATTCATTTCTTCTAGGAGATTCTTGCCCTGAGTAGTTTATGTAATGATCATATGATTTAAATTCACCCATTCCCATCCATTTAAGTTTATTGACACCCAAGATGTCAATGTTTAAACTTTGACCACATCCAGCTTGCTCTGGTTCTTACATTCCTACATTCCTACATTCTCTGATTTTTTGCTCTACTGATCATATTTTTTTTTCATCACTGGACACATCCACGGCTGAGTTTCTTTTCAGCTTTGGCCCAACTGCTTTATTCTTTCTTGAGGTGCTTGTAGTTATCCTCTATTCTTCCCCAGTAATGTGTTGAATACTTTTCAATACTTTTCTGAGGTCACATCCTTTTTATTTTTATTTTCATTATAATTCTTTTCATGAGATTTTCTTGTCAAAGAAACTGGAGTAGTTTTCCAATTCTTTCTTTAGTGGATCACCATACGTTTGAAATCTCCACTGCAATCTGTCCATATTGTGTAAGCCTACATGGCATAGGTCAGTTTCATTAAGCTATGCAAGCTCCTCTGCCACAACACTGCCACAAGGTAGTAATTAGGGGAAATATATGGGTGAGTGGATATTATTTCTCTGTGAGTTTGATCCCACTGTCCTAGATGGGTTTCTCGAATTCTAAACTTCTATGAATCTATCAGTTTGTATTGGTTTCAGAAATCACTGCAGTGAGGAGCAGGCAAAAAGAATTCTAGAACAGATATCAAAAACTTGAACTCTTGTTCCAAATCTCTTGCTAACTTTCTGTATAATATCAAGACTTTTTTTTTTCTCTTTATCTTTCATCTCAAATAGGGAAGCACTGGAAAAGATGATCACTGTGTTATTTTCTCATACAGATTCTTTATGATTCTGTCTTTTAAAAAAAAAGAAGCTCTGTGACTGTGTTTTTGTGGAGTCCTCAAAGTCTAATTAATTCCTGGATATAAGCCTGGCTGAAAGTTCAAGGTTATAGACTAAGAAGAGGAATTAGTAAAAGTGACTTTCACTTATAGACTTCAGGTTCTAAACATGGTCAAGATTTTCAGAAGTTTAAATATTTCTTACATCAAGAACAATCTCCAATATTGGGGAAAATTACAGAGAAGTTACTCTTAAATCATTTTAGAAGTAGAGATTAAATTCTCAAATTTTGCTTTTTGGCATACATCAAAGACATTGAACATTTAAGATGATCACAGAATGTGAAAGGTTGAAAAGGCCTCCTGGGTTCAATAATTACTTTCATCCAAATGTTCTGTCATCTAGGGGGAAAAATATAGTTATGGCTATAGGAGATGACATTAGAAAAAGGAATGGTGGAAAGTATATTGCATAGAAATCTTTAGGGTTTTAAAAAACTCTATCATAGTTTAAAAAAAATGACAAGACCTGATAATTCAATATTTCCATAGTATATTCTCTTTGACTGCATAGTAAAATCCTGCCTCTAAAACAAGTTTTTATATGTGTATGTATATATTAATAATCTATTCTTTCAAAAATAGTGTTTATTATCTGGGACTAAATGTTAATTTTGTCTATCTTATTTCATATGCAAGAAAAACATTCAATTTCATTTGATTAAACAAACATGTATTTAGAACCAGTTATGTTCCATTCACTGGGGTAGGCTCTGGTGACATAAAGACAAGAATTAAAAAATCCCTGATTTCAAGGGGCTTCCATTCTACCAAATCCACAAAAAGATATGTCTTCTTTCATAAATTTATAGATTCCAAGAGAGAGATTTCCTTCTTTTAAGAATAATTTTATGATTTCATAAATGCTTATATAATGGGAAGACTAGATTAATAAGGCACAGAACTTAAACCAAACTCAAATTTTCTTTTTCCTTTTTAGTATATTCGACAGAGCTGTCACTGTATTCCCTGGCTAGTTTCAATCTACCACTTGGGTATTTGCTGAGTTTTCTTTTTGTAAAGAGATGCTGAGGGACTGGTATTCTAATGTCATGATGAATTTTCTGGTTTGATGAAGAGTCAGAAGAGTTGGCACTGTGATTGAACACTTGACTGCTCCCTCCCCCATTCTGGCACCAAAGAAAATAAAAACAATTGTGAAGCATTGGGTCTTGGGAGGGAGGTGCAATTGTTGCATGCTTCCTCCCTCCCTTGTTGGATGCTTTTTGCCTCTAACCCAAGTACCTAAAATAAATTCATGGTTCCTCTATGTGTCTATGTGTGTGGGGTTTCTATTTTGTAGTGTGATTGTGTATATTTTCTTGATTTTTTGGTGATTGAATATCCAGAAAAAGAACTGTTGCCTCTCAGTTTTGAAACTATGGAAGAGTTATGAAATACCCACAGTAAACAGAACATGGAGCAGAGATCACAAGACTGGATAGTATAAGAAGGTTGCCTATAATCCTCAAGATTCAACTAAGCTATGTGGGCTCATGTAACAAAGAAGTCATAGTCTAATCTAGAAAGTAAAAAAAAATGAATAAAAAACAATTATGAATTACCTTACTGTGCTCTAAGAAAACTGTTATACAGCAGCAACAACTAACTAGCATTTTTATAGTGCTTTAAGGTTTAAAAAGCACTTTATAAATAATCTTATTTGATTTTCACAATAATGATTTGGAGGTATATACAATTATCCCCATTCTACAGCTGAGGAATGTGAAGCACAAAGAAGATAAATAACCTATACAGGATCACAAGATTAGTCTCTGAGATAATATGTAAATGACTGTTAGTAGGGTCTAGCATTCAAGGAGCTCTAAAAGTGTCCAATATCCTATAATATAATAACTATTTTGATCCTCACAGTATCCCTGGAAGATAGGTACTTTTATTCTGTTTAAGAAGACAGATAATGTTAATTGATATACCAATAACACAAACACAATTTAGCATTATATGAATTATATATTTAGCATTATGTGTTGTAAAATAACAAAAACAAA